>NC_090747.1:103633064-103643064 GCF_036898095.1 Palaemon carinicauda | reverse complement strand
TGATCTTCCTTATCGGGTAGTTGAATCGGTAGAACTTCAAAAAGTTCAAACTCGCAGCAAATGGTTTTTCATGTTTATAAATCAAATAGCTGTTTTAATGTTGTTAATGTATTTGAAATATTTTATTTAAGTTTTCATTACTTCTTATACCGTTTATTTATTTCCCTATTTTCTTTCCTCACTGGGCTACTTTTCCCTGTTGGAGCCCTTGGGCTTATAGCATCTTGCCTTCCCAACTAGGGTTGTAGCTTGGCTATAATAATAATAATAATAATAATAATATATGACGGGCCGAGAGAAGGTTGTGACTCAAAGGCAGGATGAAAGCAACTGAGTAACTTTATTACAGAACACTCGATTCTATATACATAAACTCCATGCAAAAAAGGCATAAGAGACATAACAGGAATTTTCCTGTTCAACCGACACAGCACCGCTTAACAGTGAACAGTGAGAAAAACAGATATGTTATTTCAGGTCCTTGTCAGTGCGAGGGGAGAGCGAAGATACAAGCTTAATATATACGCAAAATGAAATGTCGTTACTATGTACGATCGTGTGACACACGGTTGGTACATGGCTCCCCCCTAAAAATGACATACTGTACATGTTAAATAGGGCGTCTATGAATGCCGTAGGACACACACGCCTATGAATGAATGCCGTAGGACACACATGCCTATGAATGAATGCCATAGGACACACACGCCTATGAATGCCGTAGGACACGCTTATGAATGCCGTAGGACACACACGCCTATGAATGAATGCCATAGGACACACACCTATGAATGCCGTAGGACACGCTTATGAATGCCGTAGGACACAAACGCCTATGATTGCCGTAGGACACACACGCCTATGAATGCCTTAGGACTTTTATATACATAAACTCCATGCAAAAAAGGCATAAGAGACATAACAGGAAATTTCCTTTTCAATCAACACCGCACCGGTTAACAGTTAACGGTGATAAAAACAGACATGGTATTTCAGGTCCTTGTCAGTGCGAGGGGAGAGCGAAGATACAAGCATAATATATACACAAAATGAAATGTCGTTACTATGTACGATCGTGTGACACACGGTTGGTACAAATAATGCTATTGCTAATAATAACAATAATTATGATAACAGCAATGATATGTATGCTATTGTTATCATTGTTAGGAACAACTTGAGTCAAAGGGAGTTTATATATATATATGTATATATATATATATATATATATATATATATATATATGTTTATATATTTATATATATATATATATATATATATATATATATATATATATATATATATATAAAGAAAAGAAAAATATAAGAGAGACATTTCAAGTGTTCGCCAGAAGTAAAAAGTAAAATGGTTTGGTCATATTGTAAGAATAGGAAGTGAAGGGGATGGGAAGGGAGGCCTAAGTAGTTGTGAATGAACTCCGTTAGGAGAAAGGAGAGGAGATAAATGTCCCGAGTACAGTATTGAAAGCTCTTCAGAAACATCGACCTAACAAAATATTATTTAAATATTTAAATATTTTATGAAGACTTGATTATAAATTTATTTATTAAGATAAAAAAGGTAAAAAAATGAAATGTAAAGCTCTTCTTATTCGTCAACCCTTATCATTGATACTGCACTGGTTATTAAACTAATCCCCAAACATTGTTTGAGATCTGTCTCTGCCTGACTTATTCTGGCACATTATTTTTTCCAGAGTTATGTAGGAGATATTTCTTTTAATATTTCTGCCAACGACAAGACACAAGAGCATTATCATCGCTCGGAAAACTTCTCCTCCTTTCCTGTCAGCAGCACCCCGTGGTGTCTCTTCACGAGCAAAGAAAAGAGGGGGAAAGAATAAGAGGGGAAACAGAGATGGAAAATACTGAAATATACATTTTAATTTACCTTCGGAGCGAAAATCCATAAAGGGAACGTGCAAGGAAAAAAACCGAGAATTTTGAAGATTTATGTTTTGGTTTATGCGCCGAGAAGGAAAAAGTATATGACTTCTCCGAGAGAGAGAGAGAGAGAGAGAGAGAGAGAGAGAGAGAGAGAGAGAGAGAGAGAGGGTACGACGAAAATATCAAAGATATATTGTTTAGTTTACCTACCCCGGGAAAATCCATAATGGAAGAACGGAAGTAAATTTTGAAAATATGCGCTTAAGTATATTCACAGAGAGAGAGAGAGAGAGAGAGAGAGAGAGAGAGAGAGAGAGAGAGAGAGAGAGAGAGAGAGAGAGAGAGAGAGAGTTAACAAGACCTTTGAGAATACAAAGTATTTATAGTGAATTTTTTTTTAGTGAGGCAGATTTGCACCGACTAGCAGTGGTGCCCTTTTAGCTCGGAAAAATTTCCTTATAACTGATTGGTCGGAAGTATTTTTGTCCGAAAGCTTCCGACCAATCAGCTATCAAGAAACTTTTCCGAGCTAAAAGGGCATACCTGCGAGTTGGTTTAAATCTGCCTCACTAAGAAAAATTGACTATAGAGATTTTTTACCTCATTTGACTACAATTATGTCAAGGTTCGGCCCTATTCAAGATATGCAAAGTGGTATCCCATAGCGTCCAGGGATACAATATGCTGTTACATACTATGTTGATTTTCCCTAAAGAATTTACTCGAGATTTTCTGAAGTTAAAGGGTTTTAGTGATTAATGTAACCACTGCCGAGTTTGAAGTCGTCATATATGATAGCCTTGAACACAGATATATATATATAACGGATTTTGAGCGAAGCGAAAAATCTATTTTTGGGTGAGATGGCCATGTCGTCCTGATGGAAGTTCCTATAGGGTAGCTTCCTAGGGTATATTACAACTACGGCGATATTCCCAGAGAATTTACCTTAAGGTACCAGAATTCTAACTCCTGGAGCGAGTATCCCTCTTGAAAGGGATATCGCGACATATCAGAGGACGTATTCTAGACACGTCACATGGCAATCTACGACCTGAACAGAGATTTCGTCTCGTAGGAGGGAGATTGACGAGATACGAATTCGGGAAAGAAAAAGGGGAGCCGCTCCCAAGGCTTCCCTATCCCCCGATTCGTATGCGTGCCTGGCGCCAATCCTGGCGCCATCTGTATTCCTTGTAGCGTACACGAGGTGCTACAGATACTGTATGTAGGGAGGGGTCCTACAGCCCTTTCTTAGAAAGGCAAGGGCGGGTCCATCAGGACGACATGGCCATCTCACCCAAAAATAGATTTTTCGCTTCGCTCAAAATCCGTTTTTTGGGCTCAAGCCATGTCGTCCTGATGGAAGTGTACCAGAGCATTACTGTATCTGTGGATTCTCAGAACGTGCCGTACTCCCCGGAGGTAATTTTTTCCCGGTCGACTAGACCTAGAGACCTAAGATGTTACCGTTATACATCTTTTCAACTAACTATAAACTATGTTAGAGCTTCCTGCCCCCTACAGGGAAGAGTCCTACTAGACTCTGGAAAAGTCTCGAAGAGTACATATATCTATGTACGAATACCAGGCAAGCTAATATAGTGGTCTCGCCCTATATTAAGTAAAGCATAGTTTGTAAAGGACCACTGCGTCAATATGAAATATCGACCAGTTTTCCGCACAATACTTGTATTGGACAAAGGTTTTATATCCGCATAGGAGGAAAACCAATGCAACATAGCTTGCATAAAGGAACAATTCTATTAGAATTATCCCAGATAAGGTACATAGAATGAATGCTCAATTATACCAGTAAATTGACACAGGTGAAGGAGACGCAAGGTTCTCAAGAACCAGATTATTGACAGGCAATAAATAGACAGGTTAACCACAATTATATATATATATATATATATATATATATATATATATATATATATATAAGAAGAGGATAACCCAAAACTTTAAGCATAAGTATGATAGTAAACAGGGCTTGTTTGTCTGAAAGAAAAACATTAGATGCCACTTTTAAGATACCGAGGTATCAAAGTCATAAAAGCCTGTATTACAAATCAATGACATTAGCGTTAGAAACGCTCGGCACACATGTCTGCACTTATGCTAGGTTCACCTTCGGAAATGGAACAGTCTGGATGGGCAACACAGTGCCCTCACTTAGTTTGTAGTACAGTATGTAACTACACACTCACCCTGGAATTAATCGTCCCAATTAAGACCACTGTTCCTCGCAGAGTTAAACAGTAGGGTTAACACCGCGACCCACTGCTACCACAGATCTCTTTTAGTTCCTCTACTTGCTTCGCATAGTGGCGAAAGAACACTCTGGAAGACTTCCAGCCAGTGTATGAACGGAGATGTTCAAAATCCATGCAATTAAAGAAATTTAAGAATGAGGCAACTTTCCTCGGATCGTGACCTGCGGGTGTATTGTCAGGATCCGCTCTGCGAATAAAATATGTGATTTTCGCTCTGAGTTGATTCAGAGATAAATTTGAGCCTGATGTTTCTCCCCTGAATAGTTGACCACCCTTGAAGTCTGAAGTTCTATGAAGATAGACCTTTAGGCATTCTACTGGACATAGAGATGCATCTTCTTTCAGAGGGCAGATTCTCCAGGGACCCCACCTGTTGGTGGGTAACTCATTCTTGGCGAGAAACGTAGGATCCGGAAACAGGTTCAGTTCTTCCCCATCCAGGAACTGAACACGACCTGCCTCTCTCGAGAGGCTACAATCTCACTAACCCTGGCCCCGGACGCGAGTGCAAATTAGGAAAATAACTTTTTGTGTCAAATCCTTTAACGCACATTCTTCATTGCTCAACAGAGAAGCGAAATGAAGAACTTGTCTAAAGACCATGAAATGGGCTTTGGAGGTGCTGAAGGTCTGAGCCTAGCACAGGCTTTCGGGACTTTATTAAAGATCTCGTTACCTAGGTCGACCTGGAAGGCATATAGAATGGGTCTTGTCAAAGCAGACTTACACGCTGAAATCGTGTTCGCTGCCAACCCTTGACCATGGAGGTGGGGAAAAAAGATAAGCAGAAGTCTGTCAAGATCTCCTGCGGAATCTTCGCCTTGACAAAAGGCCACCCATTTTCTCCAAGATGACTCTTATTGCCTTCTAGTAGATTTGCATTTATATTCCTCAATGAAGTCTATACTGGCTTTCGAAATCCCGAGACGCTTTCTCACCGCTAGGGAGAGAAAATCATGAACTGCAGGGTCCGGGTTTTCTGTAATGAAGCGCAGACAGTTGACTTCTGGACTCGCTGGGTCAGAACTGGATCTGGTAGTGGTACAAACTTCAGCTACAGTTCCAATGCCAGGAGGAACCACACGCTATTCGGCCACTTGTGGGCCACTATTGCCGCTACCCTTTGAAGGATCTCAGTTTGTTGAGGACCCTCAACAGAAGGTTGTGAGGAGGGAACAGATAAATCTTGGACCATCTGTTCCAGTCGAGGGACATCGCGTCCACTGCTTCCGCTAAGGGGTCCTCGTACGGGGCACGTACAGGGGCAACTTCTTGTTGTCTTTCGTCGCAAAGAGGTCTATCTGCAGTTCTGGGACTGATTCAGAATGAAGGAGAATGATCCTGCGTCTAAGGACCATTCCGACTCTATCGGTGTGAACCTGGATAGAGCGTCCGCTGTCACACTGCGGACTCCTTGAAGGTGAACTGCCGACAGGTACCACTTCTTCTTTTCCGCCAATCGGAAGACGGCCAACATCACCTGGTTGAGATGTGGTGACCTCGATCCTTGTCGATTCAAGTATCTTACAACTACCTCGCTGTCTATTACCACTTTATGTGGAACGAATGACGCGGGGAGACTTTCTTTAAGGTAAGGAGCACTGCCCTAGCTTCTAGAAAGTTTTATGAGAAAGGTCTTGAATAGCCTGGACCAAGTCCCCTGGACTTTTTTCCGATGAGAGTGACCTCCCCATCCCTCCTTTGAGGCGTCTGAGTGAATCGTCACCGACGGGGGAGGTGGCTGAAGAAGAACCTGACTTCTTTAGATGTCTGGCTTGGGACCAAGGCCTGAGAAGAGTACTTAGCCGAAGCGGCTGGTCTTCTCAGATCTCTTCACGCGTTTGATGCATAACTTCTCCAAACTCCGATTGCATCCTTTAGCTGTGCTCTTAGCACTGGGTCTGTCACCGAAGCAAACTGGAGAGAGCGCAGTACTCTCTCCTGCTCGTGTCTTGATATCCTTTCGGAATCTTGAAGTCTCTTGACAGAACCCGCTATCTCCTTCCTTTTCTTCGCTGGGGTGGAGAAACGGTGTGACAAAAGGTCCCAGTGGATCTTAGCCACTGGAACTTTTGAGATGGAGAAAGTCGAGACTTTTTCTGTTGATCTTGAAGCCTAGGTACTCTAGGAACTGGATCACTGACTGGAAGCTTGCAAGCATTCTGTCTCGGATGCTGCCCACACCAACCAGTCGTCCAGGTAGGCTACTACCTGAATTCCCTTTAGGCGAAATTGTTTGAGAGCTACGCTCGCAAGCTTCGTAAAAATCCTTGGGGCTATGTTTAGCCAGAATGGCATGGCTCCGAAGGCGTATAGTCTTCGCTGTAGCCTGAACCCTAGGTAGGGGGAGAGTCGATGGCTAATTGGAATGTGCCAGTAGGCATCTGACAAGTCTATAGAGACGGAATATGCCCTCTTGGGCAGTAAGGTCCTTATGTGTTGCAGTGTTAGCATTTTGAATTTGCAATTCACTATGAACTTGTTAAGTGGCGACAAGTCCAGAATGACTCTGAGCTTTTCCGAGTCTTTCTTGGGAACACAAAACAGCCTCCCTTAGAAATTGATGGGCTTCACCCTTTTTCTCCAACCGTTCTTGAACGTACTCCTCCATAACGGGGGTGGAGTGTTGGAAAAACCGAAGGTACGGGGGTGGAGTGCTGTACCAGCTCCCGCCCAATCCATTCTTGAGTAGGCTGTGGGCCCAGGGATCGAAGGTCCACCGATCCCGAAATTTCAGAAGTCTCCCTCCTACCGGTATCACCTCACTTGGACTGCCGTCCTGAGGTCTTGCCTTCCTGACCACGACCACCCCTGAATCCCCTTCCCCTTGAGGGGCGTCTAGACGAGCCTCTGGCTGCTCCTCTAGGCTTTGCTCGGAAGGAAGTAGACTGCCCTTCGAACGCTGGGGTGAATGCCGTGGACTGTGTCGACACGGCCTGGGGTACCCACTGAAAGGTGGTCGGGGTTTGTGCCACGATCTGGGGCACTGGGGGCAATGGCAATTGCAGTTGCTGTTGCTGTCTAAGAGGCTTGGCTGGCCGAGACGGTAGCCTAGTCCTCATAGTCTTCCTCTTTGGTTGAGGACCCTCATCCGGGGAAGACTTTCTTTTGATAGCCAGGTCCCACTTCTGGAGAAGGTTTCTATTCTCCAAGGTGGCTTTATCAAAAACTTCTTTGACCAAGTCGGTAGGGAAAAAGGTCTTTTCCCCAAATGTTGGAGGAGATTAGTTTCTTTAGCTCGTGCCTCACTGTAGCCGAGGTAAACACGAACTCCCTACAAGCTCTCCTTGCCTTGACGAAGCCATAAAGGTCCTTCGTCACTGTGGCCAGATGAGGCTTGGCCACTACCATGAACATTTCATGGACCTTGGGGTCACTTGCCATCGTCTCGAGAGTAGTCTGAAGAGACATTGAGGCAGTCAGTCTTTCTTTTGTATCGAACTCACTTCGCAAAAGAAAGTCAGACAGCTTAGGGAGGTCCTTGCCGAACTGACGTCCGGCAATATCAGCCTCCAACTTTCCCACTTAGAACGTAAGATGGACGTCCTTCCAATCTTTGTGGTCCATAGGCAGGGCCAGCGACAAGGGTTACACTCCTCTAGGGAGGGGCAAGACTTGCCGGCCTCGATTGCTTTTAGTACAGCCAGAAACCCTTTCTGTAAAAGGGGGAAGGCTCTAGTAGGCGAGGACACAAAGGAAGGGAGCTTCCTATTCAATGCAGCTACCTTTGAGTTAGAGAAGCCCCTCTCTTTCATCGAAGATGAAAGTAGAGCTTGAGCCTTAGCATGGTCATCACTATGACCTCCTTCGGCTCTGCCTCCTCCTTTGAAGCTGGTTCCTTCCTCAGCCGGACATAACAGTCCGGATATGGTGCCTTGCTGGGCCAGAATTCCACCCTCCAGGGGAACTGAGCCCAGCATATCCGAGATGACGATCTTTCCAGTCGTCATCGACATGTGCTCAGCATACCTCCATGGGTTAGCATCCGAGCACAAAGGAAGGTCTTTCACATTGAGCTTTTCTGGGGCCCATGTGATTCTGCAAGGCACTGCATTCGCAGTTCCATTGCAGCCGCCTTCTCCTGATTCTCCTTCTGCATTTGTTGGATCATTCCAACAATAGAAGAGAGGGCCTGTCCCAGCTCTACTGGGAGACCGGCCGATGTAGAGGGGCTTGAACTTCATCCTGGGCTTCTGCAAGGAGGTCTTCCTCCTGACACCCTTCCACATCAGATATCCTGTCATTTAGCTGGATGTCTTGCATCGCGACCGCGACTTCAGCATCCACCTGGATCTGAACTTAGGGGATCTCCTCTTGAGGCTGGGGAATCACTGCATCAGCTGATGCCTTAGGGAAAAGATACGCCCTCATCTTCTCACTTGGAAGATAAGGGCCAGAAGTGTACTTTTGGAAGCCCCTTACCCAGGTACGAAGCTTCTTCCTAGCTATTTAAATGTCTCATTAATCAGGTTAGTGCACACAGTACATACCTGAGGGTCCCAATACCGGAGATCATCCTTGGAGACAGCGTATGCTGCGTGTCTCCTACAAAACTCATGTCCGCAGAGGTTCTTGCTGCTGACATTGCAGAAAGCACTTCCCCACTTCGGAGTGTCCTTCTGTAAAGAGAAGAAATTTCCATGAGTATCAAGTGAACTATATATCACTGGATATGCATAGTATAGCATAACAATTCAGAAATTAAAGACACACACTTGTGTTTCCCTCACAACCCATTGCTGCAGCCTTCCAGATAATAAAATCAAAATGGTTTATCTCTACTAGAGTAACCAATGCAAAGTTTACAGAGGAAACAGGTGGAGCTCACACCTAGGCAATGATTTTAAAATCCGGGATAATAGACAGGGAAGAACTCTGCTTCTTGTCTGAAGGCAACAGCAAAGGGCCGTGCAAGAAAACACAATAGTGTTAGAAGATACAGTGCTGTACCTAAACTTTTACTATAGTTTTCTTCTTACTGTATATGCTATACAGAAGAATACTAGTACAGTATAGGAGGATGTGTGCCGGCCTGCCTTTGCCGGCCGGCACACACCACAATTAGCTTTAAAGTATACTACTTAACAGCTATAGGGCGGCAGCCCTCTGGTTCAAATGCCTGTGCCGGCGGCAGCAGCTGCCGGCCAGCAACAGCCAGTGTTGGCCGGCAATGATTGCCGGCCAGCAACTACACAAGGTAGTACCCAGCTGCCGGCCACACTCTTGGTGACCGGCAGACAAGGACTGACATAAGCCAGCCAGCAAAGGTACAAGACCGATGCCAGCCGGCAGCAAAAGAACCAGAAGACTACACCTGCCCGGCTGCCGGCCTCATAGGCCGGCAGCCGGCCTCATAGGCCGGCAGCCGGGACAGGTACAGCACTAGAAGAAAATAGAATGGATGCCGGGATAAGAGTGTACACAACCCCCCGAGCCCGGCAACCGAAAGAGTGCATATAAGGAAGGGGAGAAACTTAATTCAGGCTTCCTTGACCAATGCCGTCCGGCTCTGCCGGCAGGCATGGATGAGGGACCAAGAGAGGTCCGGGCAGCACTCGAAAACATAAGACCCTTGCCGTCCAGCATCTCTGCCGGCCGGCAATGGGCTTAGTCAATTCCACATCCCAACCTATACTAGGTCCAGAAGTAGAATGACGTACAGTACAGTAATACCCCTGCCGGCCAGCTCTGCCGGCCGGCAAGGTACAGTACAGTAATGGCTAGGCCATTACGGAGATAGAGGGGGAAGGGACAAGAGGGTCCTGCCAACCTTGCTTTAGTGACAGATCACCCGCAGCCAAGAACTTTGTCTTA
>NC_090747.1:103605564-103628064 GCF_036898095.1 Palaemon carinicauda | reverse complement strand
TCATCATTCGCTTCCATCATCCCTCATCGCTATTATTTTTTTTCTTCAAGTTTTTCGTCATCACCTGAAACTCTATGATCAGACAAGTCTTTTTTTTTTCTCTTTTTTCTAGATTTGCTTTCGCTGTTCAGTCATCTGAGTGTTTTGCCTATTTCTTTAGCTTGGGAATTTCACTTTTTTTTTTTTTAACTTAGTCAAGGCGGGGGTTCATTAACGGAATTTATATGTGTATGTGTATATATATATATATATATATATATATATATATATATATATATATATGATTATCATCATCATCATCATCATCATCATCATCGTTGTCTCCCCCTACCTACTATATATACAGTATATGTATATGTATATATATGTATATATATATATGTATATATATATATATGTATGTACATATATGTATGTATGTACATATATGTATGTATATATATATATTATATATATATATATATATATATATATATACAAATATTCATGAATATATATGTATGTATATATAAATATATATATATATATATATATATATATATATATATGTATGTATATATATATATGTGTATATATATATATATATATATATATATATATATATATATATATATGTATGTATATATATATATATATATATATATATATATATATATATATATATATATATGTATATATATATGTATATACATATATATATATATATATATATATATATATATATATATATATATATGTATATACATATATATATATATATATATATATATATATATATATATATATATATATATATATATATAATCAACCTATGATAGTCCACTGCAGGAAAAAGGCCTTAGACATGTCCTTTCACTTTCATATATTTATTGTCTTTCTATGCCAGTTTATACCAACATTTTCTTTGCTTATCAATCCCCAGACACAATAAATACCACTAGTGTGACTCTCTGAAACATTGTAGGGCAAAAAGGGGAAAATAATTTTTTGGGATATCCCACAGAAATATAGGATATCTTTGAAAATATCGCGAAAGTTACATTCCGCAAATAGCCTTTATGATTATACCAGAATTTATAAAAATGTGCAAATGCCATACACACACACACACATATATATATATATGTATATATATATATATATATATATATATATATATATATATATATATATATATATATATATAATGTAATACAATATGATATAATATATTATATATTATTGTGTCTACATATTTACAAAATCTGATATAATTATAAAGGCTTTATGAGGAATTTGACTTTTGCCATATTTTCAATGAAAAGTGCCCAGGTACATTCCTGCGGGATATCCCCAAAAAATATTGTTTCCATTTTGGCATACAATACACACACACACATATATATATATATATGTGTGTGTGTGTGTGTGTGTGTGTTTGTGTATGAAGTAGGAAACTATATCCTTTCAAATTCCCAATTGAGATCAATATAATTCTTAAAGATTCAATTTTTCTCATCAGTCTTAAACTCTTCTCTGCCTCATAGGAGTGATTAAGTGACACCCACTCGACAGTTCTCTTTCCGAAGCAAATTTTCATCAATCTTTGGCTGTCCATCAACCGTCAGGTGAAGATTACAAAGTTTCTTTCCCACCGGAAGATGAGATTCACTCTTCTTCGGCAAAGTTTCAATAGATTTTGCTTGATATTTCAGACGTTTCAGATGTTTCTTCTTGGTATTAAATCTTGTTTCGGTGTTTCTTCTTGGAATTGAAACTTGCTTTGATGTTTCCTGTGAAATTAAAACTTGCCCGATGTTTTTTCTTGAAATCAAAACTTGCTTCGATATATTTTCTTTAAATTAAAACTTGCTTCGATGTTTTTTCTTGAAATTAAAACTTGCTTCGGTGTTTATTCTTAAAATTAAAACTTGCTTCCATGTTTTTTCTTGAAATTAAAACTTGTTAATGTATATCTTCTTAAAATTAAAATTTGTTTCGATGTTTCCTGTGAAATTAAAACTTGCCCGATGTTTTTTCTTGAAATCAAAACTTGCTTCGATATTTTTTCTTTAAATTAAAACTTGCTTCGATGTTTTTTCTTGAAATTAAAACTTGCTTCTATGTTTAATCTTAAAATTAAAACTTGTTTCTGTGTTTCTTCTTAAAATTAAAATTTGCTTCGATGTTTCTTCTTGAATTTAAAACTTGCTTCGGTGTTTCTTCTTGGAATTAAAACTTGCTTCGGTGTTTCTTCTTGGAATTAAATCTTGCTTCGATGTTTCTTCTTGGAATTAAAACTTGCTTCGATGTTTCTTCTTGAAATTAAAACTTGCCCGATGTTTTTTCTCGAAATCAAAACTTGCTTCGATATTTTTTCTTTAAATTAAAACTTTGCTTCGAGGTTTTTTCTTGAAATTAAAACTTGCTTCGAGGTTTTTTCTTGAAATTAAAACTTGCTTCGGTGTTTATTCTTAAAATTAAAACTTGCTTCGATGTTTCTTCTTGGAATTAAAACTTGCTTCGGTGTTTCTTCTTGGAATTAAAACTTGCTTCGATGTTTCTTCTTGAAATTAAAACTTGCTTCGTGTTTCTTCTTAAAATTGAAACTTGCTTCGATGTTTCTTCTTAAAATTGAAACTTGCTTCGGTGTTTCTTCTTGGAATTAAATCTTGCTTCGATGTTTATTCTTGGAATTAAAACTTGCTTCGATGTTTCTTCTTGAAATTAAAACTTGCCCGATATTTTTTCTCGAAATCAAAACTTGCTTCGATATTTTTTCTTGGAATTAAAACTTGCTTCGGGGTTTTTTCTTGAAATTAAAACTTGCTTCGGTGTTTATTCTTAAAATTAAAACTTGCTTCGATGTTTCTTCTTGGAATTAAAACTTGCTTCGGTGTTTCTTCTTGGAATTAAAACTTGCTTCGATGTTTCTTCTTAAAATTGAAACTTGCTTCGATGTTTCTTCTTTAAATTAAAACTTGCTTCGGTGTTTCTTCTTAAAATTAAAACTTGCTTCGGTTTTTCCTCTTAAAATTAAGACTTGCTTCGATATTTTTTTTTAATTGAATCTTGCTTCGGTGTTTCTTCCTAAAATTAAAACTTGCTTCGATTTTTTTTAATTAAAACTTGCTTCTGTGTTTCTTAGAATGGATATATCTGTAATAAAACAAATAATCGCTTTTATTTACTTTTAAATCTACTTTTTTATTGAGCGATGATAAGAGGTTAATTTGAAAAAAAATTTAGTCTATTATCATCTAATACTATCAGTTCATTCTTTATTCTTTCTGCAATTGTTTATTTCTTTTGCAAAGACTAATGCTTATATCTTTGAGTACAGGTACAGACTCTAGCTACTCATAAACTTAAGAGATTATTATTAATTGTTTTATAATTTGTGTACGTATTTATGACTTCCACCGTACAGTTTCAAGACCATAGTCATATAATACCCAAACTTTGATTACGTAATTTCATCTCGAAAGAAATTCCTGCTATATAGCCCATTGGTAATGCTATTATTATTATTATTATTATTATTATTATTATTATTATTATTATTATTATTATTATTGGTGCTGTTGTTGTTGTTATTATTATTATTATTGTTATTGTTGTTGTTATTATTATTATTATTATTATTATTATTGTTATTATTATTATTGTTATTATTATTATTGTTGTTGTTGTTATACGCTAAACTATTACCCTATTTGGGAAAGTAAGATTGTATATGCTCAAGGGCTCCAACGGAGGAAAATAGCCCAGTGAGGAAAGGAAACAAGGTTAGAAACTACACGAGAAGTAATAAATAATCAAAATGAAATATTTTAAGAAAAGTAACATCAAATTAGATCTTTCATACATAAACTATAAAATCGTCTTAAAACAAGAGGAGGATAAATAAGATAGAACAGTGTGCCTGAGTGTTCTCTCAAGCAAGAAAACTCTAATCAAAGTGAGTGAAAGGCCATGGTACAGAGGCTATGGCACTACCCAAGACTAGAGAAGAATGAATTGATTTTGAAGTGTCCCTCACCTGGAGTAATCGTACTCTTGTCTTAAACTGCATATAAATTCACTCTTCGCCCACAAAAGCTTCAAAATGATGGTTTCTTACTAAAAAAAAAAAAAAAAAAAAAAAAAAAAAAAAAAAAAAAAAAAAAAAAAAAAGTTATATCATAACCCTAGTTTACGATAAATATTTTGAAACTTCAGAGGAGGCGTAGTATGATATTCTTCTTCTCCTTTTTTTCTTCTTCTTCCAAGGTGTATGATTATGCTGAGGTGGCCACCATCTTTCTCCAGGTTTTATGGGGGTATGTTGACCCTACCTCATTTCCGACTCCGAGCTCAAAATGGGGTCTATGTCAAAAAACAAAAAAACTGGAAAACATCGTCTAATGTAAAAGATACAGTTTACGATTCCAGAAATAAAGGGGGGAGGTGGCTAGTGGCAGCGCTAAATGGATGGCCCACAGAGAGAGAGAGAGAGAGAGAGAGAGAGAGAGAGAGAGAGAGAGAGAGAGAGAGAGAGAGAGAGAGAGAGTTGCTGAATTTCCAAGAGAGTTGATTCTAAGCACCTCGTAAGTAACTTTATATAGATGTAACGGCGAAGAACAGCTTCTAGTCGTGTTGTGAATACCGTCCTTGAAAACTGACTTTTTTATCTTTTTATCTGACCTGAATAAGATTCATAGAAAGTCCAGGATTTAAAAAGTCAAGATTCATAGAAAGACAAGGCTTTAAAAAGTCAAGATTCATAGAAAGTCCAGGATTTAGAGAGTTAAGATTCATAAAAAGTCAAGGATTTAAAACTATAAGATTCATAGAAATTCCAGGATTTTTCATAAAAAGTCAAGATTCATAGAAAGTCTAGGATTTGAAAAGCTAAGATTCATAGAAAGTCCAGGATTTAGAGAGTCAAGATTCATAAAAAGTCCAGGATTTAAAAATTCAAGATTCATAAAAAGTCCAGGATTTAAAAATTAAAGATTCATAAAAAGTCTAGGATTTAAAAAGTCAAGATTCATAGAGATCCCAGGCTTTAAAAAAAGTCCAGGATTTAAAAAGCCAAGATTCATAGAAATTTCAGGATTTAAAGTCAAGATTTATAGAAAGACCAGGATTTAAAAAGTCAAGATTCTTAGAAAATCCAGGATTTAGAGAGTCAAGATTCATAGAAAGGTCATGATTTAAAAAGTCAGGATTCATAGAAAGTCTAGGATTGAAAATGGTAAGATTCATCGAAAGTCCAGGATTTAGAGAGTCAAGATTCGTAGAAAGTCCAGGATTTAGAAAGTCAAGATTCATAGAAAGTCTAATTCTATGAATCTTGACTGTTTTAAATCTTGGACTTTCCATGAATCATGGCTTTTTAAATTCTGGACTTTCTTTGAATCTTTGCTTTTTAAATCCCGAATTTTCTTTGAATCTTGGATTTTTAAACCCTGCACTTTCTATGAATCTTGACTTTTTAAATCCTGGACTTTCTACGAATCTTGACTTTTTAAATCCTGGTCTTTCTATAAATCTTGACTTTAAATCCTGGACTTTCTATGAATCTTAGCTTTTCAAATCCTGGACTTTCCACGAATCTTAACTTTTTAAAGCCTGGACTTTCTATGAATCTTGACATTTTAAATCACAGACTTATGATTCTTGACTTTTTGAATTCCGGACTTTCTAAGAATCTTGACTTATTTAAACTCCGGACATTCTTGGAATCTGGACTTTTTAAATTCCAAAATTCTTTCTTTGAATCTTGACATTTCAATTTAATCTTATCCGATCCGTGTCACTGCCTCCCACTAATGACATATATATATATATATATATATATATATATATATATATATATATATATATATATATATATATTAATCTCGACCTTTTTATATAAGTTAGGTCATTATCTTATGGATTTATGAGGATAATATAATATATGAAGTCTATGATATTTTTGTATACCTGAAACTTGGGGTAAAAACTCGCATGTTTTTTTTTTCTTTTTTTTTGCATTACATTCAGTTGAGAAAACACCGTGATATATCAATAATGGTAGAGATGAAAGCGCTCTCTCTCTCTCTCTCTCTCTCTCTCTCTCTCTCTCTCTCTCTCACTCTCTCTCTCTCTCTCTCTCTCACTGGAAGGAGTTTTTGAAGTTCATCTTTCATTCCTACCTTCTCGCTTCTTCCAGACTTATTCCTCTTTCCTACCCCCTCCCCCTTTCTCCCTCCCCATCCCTTAGCCCCCTCTCCCTTTCTTCCCCCTCTTCCCCCTCCCACGCCCGCTTCAATTTTGAAAGAGTATCTGGCACCGGCATCAACATCAGTGGCCTCTCCATTCCTCCTTGTGACTCCAGGAGACACTTCATTAAGTCTTCAAGATTTCTCTCTCTCTCTCTCTCTCTCTCTCTCTCTCTCTCTCTCTCTCTCTCTCTCTCTCTCTCATGCATTCGCCCACACGACCAGCTTGCTCTCATGCCGACTGTGTAACAGAGAGAGAGAAGTCGTCTTTAATGTTTAGAATTAGAATATTGAAAAAGATTGTTGGATAGTTACTAACTTTTATCTAACTACACGAGTTGATTTAGATAATAATAGTTACATTGAGATAATAGTAATTAATATTTATAATGTCATCAGACTCGGACGCAGTAACGTTGACGATATATGTCAAAAAGAAAAGAGATCTAATGTCTTTGTGAAGTAGAATGTGGAAAGGTTCTCTTATTGGATTGAGTCGCCAGGGAGACACAATTCCTACTGTGTAGCGAAACTTGTGTAGGCGGAGAATACAATTATATAGTTGAGAGAGAGAGAGAGAGAGAGAGAGAGAGAGAGAGAGAGAGAGAGAGAGAGAGAGAGAGAGAGAGAGAGAGAGAGAGAGAGAGAGAGAGAAGGGGTCGTACTTAGCACGTACAACATGTATCAGTTAGCTAGTATACAACCGAATAGTTTGGAATTTATTTCGATCAATTTCAAAGTGATCATAAAACCTATTTTAGTTTATATATATATATATATATATATATATATATATATATATATATATATATATATATGTTTTAACAGAGCTTTTTCGAGGCTACAGAAAAAGAAATTACTTTTTCTTTCAAAGAAATTAAATCTTCATATCCACTAATATTCATAATTACCAAAAATATGTCTGAAATTATATTTTTTATGCACATTTGATTGAAATTAGATAAGGATTTTATACTATGTTTTATAACTGTAACCTATCACATATAACTGGCTTGTGACATATGCCGAATAAATTGCTCTCAATGGGAAATGGGAGAAAAAGGTCCATACTTAAATAGTAAGGATATTGTTAGATATATTGTTCAGCGCAAAACGAACTTCAAAATTTTAGGAAACACTATTTTATGGAATCATAACGTAGTTTGCGGGGGCAGCTACGTACTTGAGTGTTTGTATGATTTATGTTTATATTATATATTATATATATATATATATATATATATATATATATATATATATATATATATATATATATGCATATTTATATAGGCTATATATATGCGTGTATATATAGATGCATATATTTATTGTGTATATATATATATATATATATATATATATATATATATATATGCATATTTATATAAGCTATATATATGCGTGTATATATAGGTGCATATGTTTATTGTGTATATATATATATATATATATATATATATATATATATATATATATATATATATATATTCAGTAATGGTATACACGTATATATACTAATATTTGTATGTATACATATATGTGTATATACATACATACATACATATATACAAACATACACCGAGAGACGTGCACAGCAGGCGTCCTCATGTCTGTATACGTCATGCGAATCTTACCTGAATAGAAAACACACAGATAACTCCATGTATATACATGTCAAGTAGGATTTTAATGACGCTCTACAACTAGTATTAAGTCCCAGATATCGCTCGCTCTAAAAGCTTCCTCTTTGATCGTAGTTCTTAAGTCTTGATTCTTCTTCTTCTTCTTCTTCTTCTTCTTCTTCTTCTTCTTCTTCTTCTTCATGACGAGAGATTGAAGCTAAGATAGTCATTCGTGTTGTTGTTATTGTGGTGGTTTAGTTCTTTATTTCTCCTTTTCAATTTTCTTTTCCTCCCCTGTTTATAACTGAAGGGTGAAAGAACGTGTGGCAATATACAATCAATTCGAAGTCTGAGGTTTGGAGACTGCAATATTAGAAAAAATGTCAGTTTATATATGAGAGATTTATTTTAATATTCTTATTGTTCTTAAACTTCTCTTGTAGTTTTTCCTTATTTCCTTTCCTCACTGGGGTATTTTCCCTGTTGGAGCCCTTTGGCTTATAGCATCCAGCTTTTCCAATTAGGGTTGTAGCTTAGCAAGTGATAATAATAATAATAATAATAATAATAATAATAATAATCCAGCGAACGAATGAACGAATGATGTCTTTGCTTGTAGGTGATTGGAACGCATATTAAACCTATGGGAAACATATAATCGTTAAAAGTACTTGGTAATTCAAGTATAGGCGACAAGAAGAAAATTATAAGTTTATAAGAAGTAGTTTTATTACTTCTGCTTGTATTAATAGTTATAATAATAATCTGCCTTATATAATATAGAGCAAGAGTCTGGATATATATATATATATGTATATATATATATATATATATATATATATATATATATATATATATATATATATATATATATATTGTCACACTCAGTGGCATTGCCAGACGTATAGCTACTTGCTCTCTCTTCCCGTCCTTCGAATAAGAGGAAGAGAGAGTCGTCGTATCCTGTTGAGATGTGGGGTGCGTGTACATATACGTGTAAATACTTAATCGTCTTTTTTGACTGAACGCGTACACTAATAATAATAAAAGGCAAGTAAATAAATAATAAACGTAAACAAAAAAGAGGAATAAGCCGCATGCAAGAGGAGAAGGCGTGTGGACATAGATCGTTAAGCAGCCTGGGAGCTGCCAGATGGATTGGTGGTCGAAATGTCCTTTGGAGTTTATACGAGGTGATTAAGTTTTGAATTATAGACGAAGGTGGTTTGCGAGAGTCAAATCTAATGCATGAAAGTTGACTTCAGAGGAAACTGGGAGGAGATTCTAGGAAGGGTAGAAACATTAGTTTCAGACCAGCTGATGGAAATGGAATTACCAGGGGTCCTTTAGGTTAGTTGAAGCAGGGTAATTGAATGGCGAGTGTTCTGTGAATTACATGCATTTATAAATAGACACACACACACACACAATATATATATATATATATATATATATATATATATATATATATATACATACATAAATGCATATGTATAAATGTATTTATTCTTTCTATTAGAAAGGGTACCTCAAGTCGTTATTCCTCTTATTTGTCGCAATTATGTATGGTTCTGTGCTCCACATCCCGCCTTATCATTATTATTATTATTATCATTATTATTATTATTAGCTAAACTACAACCTAGTTGGAAAAGCAGGATGCTATAAGCCCAGTTACTCCAACAGGGATATAGCACAGTGATATTCAAAGTCTATCCAAACTTTTTGGTCACCTATCCATGTACTGGCCAGACCCAACGTTACTTTGAAAGAAGAGTTCAATCTGAAAGATTTTTCGGCAGTTGCGTTCTAAGCCTCGCTAAAGGACTAAACAAGAGAACTCGCGTGTTTTCCTTTATTGTATTATGGGCGAGGCTCGTTGAGTGTCAGAAACTTTAATTAATATCTCGGACCTGACTGTAAAGATACTTCTCGTTGTGGTACAGTGTCTGCAACTTGTAGATATGATTTCTAAGGGAATGTAGGAAGAAATAGTTACCACTTGAGGTAAGGAGTCGTTATCTTGTTCCATGTTTCAGATGTAAGTTGCTAAATTAGATTGGGGCAGGGACGGCACAGAATGTACCCCATAGTTTGGGACTTGGTCACTGACAAACAAGTGTGTCAATCATCCAATTGGATTGAATGGTTGACTTTTTGGCTGTCCAACAGGAAGAAGAAGCCACTGTCATTGACTTTATCCTTTGCTCTTTTTTTTTTTATAAATATCTTGGAAGAAACGGAGACTTCACTCCCATCTTTTGGATACCGAAGTAACTAACTTAAGGTTCAATCATTTTGGTCACTTTCTCATTTGAATATAAGAATGACTTTCCTTTCTTTAATAAGAAAAAATATTGTATTTTCCTGTATCGAAGAAGTTATTCAGGCATCTCTCAACGCCTCTAAATAAGAAAAACTACTTTCCTTCTTTCTTTAATACAAAAATAAAATTGTAATTTGTCCTGTATCGAAGAAGCAACCGAACAGTCTCCCAACGCCTCCCTGAATAAAAAAAGAAGAAATTATTCTCTTAGGGCACAGAATCTGTTCTCCTTTTTATCCCCTGGTTATAATTAACATCTCCAGAAGACTATGAAAATAAAACGAGGCAAGATGGAGGCGAATATCTATACAGAGCAAATAATGTACGAAATAGACGCTCGGGAGCCTGAGTCCCCTTCCATGCGAGGTCGCAGTGACTAATTTATCACGGTTCCCCCTTCCAGGGTCATTCGCTCGCTCCAGCACTTTATATTTCCAGGAGAAATTCCTCCTCATATAAGAGAGCAGTTTCCTTTTGCAAGATTACTGGCAAGATCAGACAATGAGTTGATGACCTGGGAAAATCTTTCATCAAGAGGAGGAAAGAGGTCATTTTTCCTCACTAAATAGAGATGAGGAACTGCAGGATGCGCGGCTTAGAAGGTTGTCACAGAGAGAGAGAGAGAGAGAGAGAGAGAGAGAGAGAGAGAGAGAGAGAGAGAGAGAGAGAGAGAGAGAGAGAGAGGCAGTTCCTTTATCTGGGAACGTTCTTTATGTATCAGAATCGGCTTGATTTTATGCATACTTCTGACAGATGGTATTGAATAATATTAAAAGGCAAAGGGTTGAAAGGCTTAGTTTTTTAGGTCTTAAAGGTTTAGTTTGATTTATTATTTATCTTTTGTTTTGCCGTGCCTAAAATACAAATGCCAAAAAAATTTAAGATTCTCAAGTGAATGAATAATTCATATATATATATATATATATATATATATATATATATATATATATATATATATATATCCAACCATTCACTCTTACCTCTTTATCAGCAAGTTTTTGTGGAGTGAAGTTGCTAGCCCCATACTTTTTACTTGGCGTAATCGGATATTGATAGCCTCTTACAACTATAAGAACTGGTGTCCTGTAGAATGCAACATATCCACTGACCTAACGAAACGTGACCTGAGTACTTTACCATTTAGCCGCGACACTCTAGCTGTCGATTATTATGATTATTATTATTATTATTATTATTATTATTATTATTATTATTATTATTTGCTAAGCTACAACCCTAGTTGGAAAAGCAGGATGCTATAAGCCCAGTGGGCTCCAACAAGGAAAATAACCCAGTGAGGAAAGGAAACAAGAAAAAAAAATATTTTAAAACAGTAACATTAAAATAGATATATCCTATGGAAACTATAAAAACTTTAACAAAACAGGAGGAAGAGAAATTAGATAGAAAAGTGTGCCCGAGTGTACCCTCAAGCAAGAGATTACACTTTTCAAGTGTTTAGTCAGAGACCGGGATAAGTAAGGCTTATCAAAATAAGCCTTTTGAAGAATTTTTTTGCGTCGGTTACAATCTTGGAGCTCACTACTTTCTCCTACTTTTTAGACTTCTACTTTCTGTACCTATTTACCATCTTGCTCTCTGGCCTCTTTTAATTATTACTTCACAGTTCAACTGAAGTGTTTCCTTTAGTTTTAACTTTTAGCTCAATAGCTTCCCCCGTCTCTTAAGCTATGTTATGTGGCTAAAATATCAAATTAAAATGTTACAAAAACCTATAGTATTCGTGTATTTGTTTGGAAACCTAAATGTGTAACCGTTATTTTCAACATTAACGCAAGTACTGTTTACTTTGTATTGAGTTTTGGCAGCAGGGAAGCTAAAAGATGCATGAAAAGGGGACCATATGTACCATTGCTTGAACGCAATATCATAAACAATATTACACAAATAAAGCTAAAGATTAAACAAATGAGCGAAACGTCCCTGGTGCTAAAGAAAGATCTCTTCTTATTTTTCTTCTTCTTCTTCTTCTTCTTCTTCTTCCCCACCATTATCCCTACATTAAGGGCTCGGTTGCCTCATGCGCCCTCTCCAATGCCTTCTATCAAAGGCATCCTCTTCCGCCAAACCTCTTCTGCCAAACCTCTTCTCTCAAACCTCTTCTCTCCATATCATCCTTCACCTAATGTCGCCATCTAATTCTGGTACTATTGTACTACTGTACTTCAATATTGGTGAGGATCCTGCGGCATTTACATGAGCACTACTTAGGTTTTCCTATCACCTTTGCCACAAATGCACTAAAAGTACTAAAAGAAAAATAGATTCTAATTCCGTCAGTGTATGAGATTTGAATTGCTAAGGGTCCAATGTCGAAGACATAACTGACGAGATTTAGATGCTACCCAAGAAATCCCAGCGGCCGAGGTTGGCTGGCCATCCTGCAGTAGAGTTTTCTTTTAAAATCTTCAGACGAGACTTTAATATCTTCCAGACGAGCCACGGAGGCATCGGTGTCGTGATGGCCCTGGAATACTAAGGTTGGGTCATCAGCGTCAAGACCTCGCTTGGAGAGGCATCTGGCTTTGGCGGTGTCGTTCACTGTCACACGGAATGAAGAGAACGCTCCTCCAAAAACACTCACGCTCCATTAGGCCACAGTATTCGGAAATCTCTGCCCCTTTTGTATTTTCTGGATGATAGAAATTGCAAATTCTAGGAATATATTGGGACACTGGGAACTCTTTTGATAAATAGTTCTAAATTGGTGGGAACTATTTTGTCAAATAGTTCTAAATGACCAGGTGGGTAGCCAGGTGGTAATGTTGATACCATCTCAGATAGATATTAATAGAGAAATATTCAGATAGTGAAATGGAGAGAGTACCAATACCAGTATAAAGCGTATGAATTAATTTTACCTTGATAAAATCCACTGTCTATTCTAGGTATATTAATGAAAGGTATATCGTTATTAAGAATAGTCAATACCTTTATGATCTTTCATTTGTTTTACATAATGATTCTGGTATTGGTTTCACTATAGAGAGAATCAACTTCTGTATTAAGATATACAAATATACAAAACTACCTGTAACTTACGATGCTGTAGTCTTGCCATTATTAAATGAGAATTCATTTGCGTTCTCCGATTAGCCTTTCTCCTCTGTCACTAGCTGGAGACCTTTCAATAAGTGATTAGACGGGTTCTTACAGCTTTCAACCACCAATAGATATACCAGGCCTGCAATACAAAAGACAATCAGTAAATAATTGATAACGAAGAATAACGAAGCATGCTTTCAAGAAAAACCTGAAGACTTATCTCTTTTGGAAGTGTTATAATAGTGATCAGAAAACTATTAAGCCTGAATACAAATGCTAGCGAATACTGAAAAGATACAGAGCAAAATATAAACTGAAAAGAAGTTATTTTCACACATCAAGGCCCGCCTGAACAGACTCTTAGTGTGTGATGGAGGGCAAGAAATAAACCCCTAAAAGTAAAAGTAAAAGTAAGAAAGACTCGTTTCTAAAAATATCGGTATTAGCTTCACCTCTCCAGCAAAGGGATACAGGTTCGAATCGTGGTCAACGTCAAATAATTGAGTCTCTGTTGACCTTACCATCGAATCATCGACGTGGTAGCTATTCGACTGTGGTAGGTCAACCCCAAGCTAAGGGAATTTTCGAGTTTCCATAAGACTTAAACGTTTAAAGTCCTCTCATGAATGACAATGGCAAGGGACAGTGACATTACCCTAGCTATCAGGACAATATCCCAGAGCCCAAACCCCCTCTCCATCCCAGCTAAGACTAGGCAGGACCAGGCAATGACTGCTGATGACTCAGCAGGTAGACATACAGGCTTTCCCAACCCACCCATCCTTAGCTCACAAGGATTTTGAGGTTCAAGACACTACAAGAAACTGTCGAGATTGGGCGTGACTCCAACCTCAGTCGAACAGAACGCCTGGCATGGACATTTCCAATAAGCCTCCACAGCCCTGAGATTAAAATAAATAGAGAGACAGAGAGACATAGATAGAGACACACTGAGACTTCTACTACTGCCTCCTGCCCCCGCAGTCGAAAACATCAAAGGCCCTTTTTTTGAAAAGAATTAATCCGGCAAAAGCATCGCAGCAAAGACCAACCTGAAAAAAATATAAGCATCTTTGCCTCCCCTGCAAGGGCTTTGATTGCATTTCCTTCTGATGTTCGCTTCGTCTATCTCTCTCTCTCTCTCTCTCTCTCTCTCTCTCTCTCTCTCTCTCTCTCTCTCTCTCTCTCTCTCTCTCTCTCCAAGCCAAAAAACTCGTGGGTTTTAGAGTCGTGGAAATTGTGCAGACTAATTTATCCAATTTCACCACAGCATACAGACCCTCATAAATCAGTGGAAAGTTGTAAATCTCTCTCTCTCTCTCTCTCTCTCTCTCTCTCTCTCTCTCTCTCTCTCTCTCTCTCATGAGAAACTCATGGTTTAAGCCCTTCATTTTAACTACCTGTGCCAACTGTGTTAAAACTATTTCATAATTATGTCTTAGTATATCCGCTGGCGAACATAATTCACCACTTCCATGCTTCCAATTACTGTTGACTTAGACCCACTTAATGTTTTTTAAGAATTTTTTCTTTCAGTTTGTGGCCCGCACAAGATTCATTTAGTAAGCACTTTCAGAGACCTCAACTTTTAAATTGGATCTATTTGTTCGTATCTTTAATATGCTTCTAAGAATTTTGCAGTATTAACCTTCATTTTTCTCTATCGTATGTCAATTTCATTTTGCATTGGCCATGTATTCATTGAATTTTGATGAATCTTTAATTTAATCCCAGAATATCCTTAACCGGTGTGTATCGGTTTCATAACTTTGTTAGAAGCAGAAGTAGTAGCTAACTCTATGTAAAAACACATTTCATAAAACTCTCCTGAAAACAGAGAAACCTTGGCTATTTTGTCTGCATTAGTGTACATTAGAATTATTTTTGCACATGTGATGCATAGCACAGAACGTTTGCACTAATAAGCAGTATAAACAAGAATTCTAAATAATTTACACAATAATTGATGTATAGAAATGTAATGAGTGGAATTACCCACTGGAATAGGTTCGCAAGCCTTTGGGGAAAATAGCTGGCCTCCCTTCAAAATATCCAAACTAGTAAAATATCTATTAGACTATTCCAGCATTGCAATGCAAGATCTCTGTTGCCTTTTATCACAACATATATTAACTATGGCTAAATATACTGTTTATTCCCGAAATTAGATACTTGTGGCATATTTATTTATCGGTATCCAAAACATTTGATTAATCCTAGAGCACAGATTTATCTGCAACGCATACAAGCTTTAGCCAATGGCAGGATACAGGGTCTATTAGGAAGAACTGTATGCAGATAATCAAGATGTGAAGGGAAAAAAACAAGAAGAAAAACCATAATAGTGTCTAAAAACGGAGAAGCTTTTCCAAGTAATATAAGGAAAAATACGCATGTTCATAACTTATAATATGACGCTGTGGGTATTTGTGACCTGAAAATATATATAAAAAGGACCCTGTGGATATTTATGATCTGAAAATATATATAAAAAGGACCCTGTGGATATTTGAGACTTGAAAATATTTATAAAAAGGACCCTGTGGATATTTGAGACTTGAAAATCTATATAAAAAGGACCCTGTGGATATTTATGACTTGAAAATATTTATAAAAAGGACCCTGTGGATATTTATGAATTGAAAATATATATGAAAATGACCCTTGGATATTTGTGACTTGAAAATATATATGAAAATGACCCTTGGATATTTGTGAATTAAAAATATATATGAAAATGACCCTTGGATATTTGTGACTTGAAAATATTATAAACATTACCCTGAGGTTATTTGTGACTTGAATATATATATATATATATATATATATATATATATATATATATATATATATATATATATATATATATATATATATATATATATATATATAAGTGACCCTGTGTATACTTGGGGCTTGAAAATATTCATAAAAATGACCCTGTGGATATTTGTGACTTGAAAATATTTATAAAAATGACCCTGTGGATATTTGAGACTTGAAAATATTTACAAAAATGACCCTGTGGATATTTGTGACTTGAAAATATTTATAAAAAGAACACTGGATATTTGTGACTTGAAAATATTTATAAAAAGAACACTTTGGATATTTGTGACTTGAAAATATTTATAAAAATTTCCCTGTGGATATTTATTACTTGAACAAGGATATGTGTACACTGAGTATATGAAGGGAAGAAAGGGTGTAGTAGCAATGGTTGGTTTCGAAATTAGATTTTATCAAAGGTCTTGACCAGATGGAAATTAGAATTGACACCGTGGAATAGAAGCAAAACAGTATGGAAAATAAATTTATTCCCGGTGTAGAATGTGCAAAACAATAATCGACAATATGTCAACGTAGTAAATCACAGCCAATATTTTTTTTTCTTTTTTTCGTTTTGATATTTGTCAACAAAACTTCAATGTCAAACGGTAGTTTTCGTGGTAGGGAAAATCGATTATTTGAGTATTACTATTGAAAGGTGAGATATTTCAAGCGGAATATTTTACTTTTCAATTATATGTTAATAGGAATCTAATTGAAGGCTTATTTTAATATGCAAATTGATATTAACTTAACACGTAACGGGTGTTTCCTTAAGCCAAGCATAAGATAAATATCCAACGTTTTCCTTCACCTAAAAGTAAACTTGATACTTGGTCTTTCCTCAATCCTCCATGGCCACCTTGATTGGCCCCCTTGCTCCCAGCTCAGGGTCATGTGGCCCAAATCATAGACGTTCCTTACTTAACCCATGCTGATAAAATTACCAATATCTATGAAGTGTCTTTGACTTTGAAGTATATTTCTATATATGACAGAAATCTCCCCTCAACAATTTATACCCGACTATTACTACCACTTTTCCCTTGAAAAGCAGTTCTTAACCATTGGGCGACTGACGTTTGCTGGGTGCAGTAATGTAATTAAAATAGGTCTTTGTTATTTTGTAGTCAGGTTTATGGAAACAAAAAGGGCACAGAACATCTCTAGATAGAGTGCAGCGTAATCAGGCACTCTATTGGTCTGTATGTATGTCCTTTTAGAATAATTCTTTTGTTTGTTGTATAGTAAGAGTTACAAACCAAGATACGACAATGAATGAATGAGTGAATGAATGGATGATTTGAAGTTCTCTGGCATCCTGACATCGAAGGTCATGAACGACAATGAAATAATAAAGGCTACATGCATAAGTAGTTTGAAAGTGTCTTTGGTATGATTAGCTTTGAAATTGATGAATAGTCAAATATGCTTTAATTATATTTTTAAAAACACTTTTCTGCACATGCGCCATGAATATATGATTTAGTATTAGGTAACTTTCATTTCATCTTAATTTGAAATAATTAGAAGGAGCAAGAGACTGTCCAATTTTACTGAAGTGATTTAATATCACAGTGTTCATGAGTATCATTATTCTCCGCGTTTAGGTTTTTGTTGAAATGTTTATTATTCATTATAAAAACTGGCAATTTTAGAGCACACCATTCTTTGAAAATCTTGTTTGTTTGAAACATTATTTTGAAAAAGTGGTTTAAAATATCTACGTATTTCTTAAAACCTTTCCAAATTTTCAGAGGACACATAAAGGTACGATTTCGTAGTTTTCATTATTTGAAAGAATTTGTAAAGGTTTTTATTTATTTTTGCAATGTTTTATTTGAATTGCTTTATCTCGAAGGAAGAGTTGTATGCCTGAAATGGAATGTTGCCAACCGAAATAAAAATGTGCATCCAAAAAAAAAAAATACTGTATAATACAAAAACGATGTTTTTTTTTTTTTTTTTTTTTTTTTTTTTGTAATAGCCTAGTACATGTACATTTACAATTCTACATGGATGTTTTTTATTGTGCTCCCTCGGGAGCTCAAGGCAATAAAAATCAACATTCTAATTGTTCAATACTTCCACATTTCCTTTCCTCACTGGGCTGTTTTTCCCTGTTGGAACCCTTGGACTTATAGCATCCTGCTTTCCCAATTATGGCTATAGCCTAGTTAATAATGATAATAATAGTTATTATCGGTGGTCCCAGTTTCCCCCCCCCCCGCCCTTAAAGCCTGATATCCCCCTGGGGGGAATTCACCCCTGGTTGAGAACCCCTGTTCGACGGGGAAATCCCAACAGTTTACAACACTGTTGTCATGTTTGAGACAAGTATGTAAACAGAAATACCGACGCACATTACCCTTAATGATTCTGTACGACGCTCTTTTAATTAACTGTTTTTTATACACTGTAGCAAAACTCTTGTTCAAAGGCCGGTCCCGTTAGTCAAAAATATAGTTTGGAGTTATTTTTCGCGGAATTATTTGAACCTTTACTGAAATTGTATCAGAAAGTTTTTCCCCCCATGGTTTATGTAACACAGAGTTTGCTTTGATGTAGTCAAGGGTAAAAACTCAATTATTATCAATCACCACGTACCCAAGCATTTTCCCATTCTGTATATATTTATATTTATTATTAATTATAATAATAATCAAAGCAACAATGATAATTATAGCTATAATATGCAAAATGCAATTTGTATACATAAATACTTCCTGTGTGTAATAACGATTGTCAAAGGGCTATAAACTCAACGTTTAATCTTGCCGTCTTTTAGCCCGGGCTCGGCCTTTCACCACTGACCCCCATATAAGTCAGAGGATTAGAAATACCTTGATATGGGTTTTCGAACGTTACGTATCCTACCAAAGGTCGGAAATTGCCATCCATCTCTTTTATTACCTTAATTTTTATGGTGTGAGTTCACTATTCGTATCGATTATATAATAATAATAGTTATGATTATGCATAGTTTCTTGTAAAGAAACCATTGTCGCTTGTTGATGATTGCTGTGTAATTTTCTGACAACAATTTGTTCAATAAGGGTGAATGCCCTTTAATGGTAATGATTATAATAGTGAAAATAATAACAATGGCAATCATTAAAATATTCTGAAAAATGTAGGAAACAAAGACCTTTTTGTGTTGTTTTAAGTTAATTTCGCAATAGTGATGTTCGTAATAAGAATCTGCACTTGTTGGGTTTGATATCTTGCAATGATAATAATAATAATAATAATAATAATTATTATTATTATTATTATTATTATTATTATTATTATTATTATTATTTTTTATCAAGAAATTGAAACGAACTCTCAATTTTTTAGTACTGATGAAAAAGACAAAAAAAAAAAAAAAAAAAAAAAATTACAATCCCCTAAGGGTTGGTAGCACATTGGAAACGTCCCTGCTTGATGATCTGCTGGACTGGGGTTCGAGACCCGCTCAAGCTCGATAGTTTCTTGTTGTGTCTGTAACCTCACCATTCCTTTAAATTAAGGATGGGATGTTATGGGAGCATATAGGTCTACCTGCTGAGTCATCAGCAGCCATTACCTGGCCCTCCCTGGTCCTAGGGTTGGGCGTTGATTATATGAATATATAGTCACTTTCTGGGGCATTTTCCTGCTAACTAGGGCATTGTCTCTGCCATTCATGAGCGACCTTTAAACATTAAACTTTTAAATTTTAAACCTTAAACCCTTAAACCGAAAAACCTTTAAACCTTCATTTACCTAAAAAGAAAGAAAAAAAGAATTAAATAATCTCAAAATTTTCGAATCTGATAAGAAAAAGCAAAACTAAATCTCCCGGGGAATAAAATCGCCATAATTTAATACGGATCATATTTTCAAAACTGCAAAAATGTTTATCCTAACCTCAAAATAACTTTCTCTTTTTTCCAAATCCTGTTTGGGTTTTATGACATATCCCAGCTTACGAATTTCGTATTCACGAAGCGACGATTTTTTTTTTTTTTTTTTCACATATTCACCGATATCATATTATATTCAACGACATATTCCACCTTTCGCATTTCGAATTCAATGATAAAATCTTATATTTTTTTTCTTGTTTTTGACCCATTTACCTAAAATAGATTTTGAAATGAAAAAGAAAATTTGTTAGTCATGAATGTGTTGGTACATTATAAATTCCGCTCGATTAATCAGGATGGTAATTTTTGAATTAAAAGTTTCGACATTGACATTCATTTTTAATACGGGATTGCTGGAATTTGGTTGTGAAATTATTTTTTTGAAAATATAGAAAGAGCTTGGTGCATTAGAATTTCAAATTGATTATAAACACTTAAATACACAAATACACACCCGCATGTATATACATGTTTATATATGTACATATATATATATATATATATATATATATATATATATATATATTATATATATATTAAATATAATATATATATATATATATATATATATATATATATATATATATATATATATATATATATATATATTTATATATGCATATATATATACACACACACATATATATATATATATATATATATAGAGAGAGAGAGAGAGAGAGAGAGAGAGAGAGAGAGAGAGAGAGAGAGAGAGAGAGACCATAAATGGACAAGAGTGGAAGGACATTTCTGAGGCCTTTGTCCTGCCGTAGACTAACAACGACTTATGGTAATAATGAATATGCTATGTAACATCATCATCATCTTCTTTGTCTGCATCTTTTCCTACCTTTATGTGCGGTCGATGTTTCTGGCCAGCGTTCTCCATCTACCTCTGTCCCACACTTCATCACCGGTTAAAATTAATCCCTTTGATCGAAGGCCATCCCTGACACAGTCCATCCACCTTCGCTTTGGTCTCCCTCTCCTTCTCGTTCCCTGTACCTCCATTTCCATCACCTTCCCTTCAATGCACTGTTCATCTCTTCTCATGACATGACCATACCACCTCAGTCTACTTTCTTGGATCTTATCTGATAAAAATGCCATATCTCCAGTATAGGTAGATAAACAGACTTCTGAGCATGGCATGGCTTACGTTAATAAGTGAGCAACTTTATTACATAGTATCTACGAGGCATAGGCCTGCTTTTAGACCTGTGGTAAGTCTATTGCCATTAGTTAATAATGATGTTTAGGTGTCTACAGTTGAGTGGAAGAGAGATACTCTTGGAAGTGCATTCATTGCATTATGTTAAAACTAACAACAAAAAGCAAATATTGTGTTAGATTAATGTTAATAAGCAAATATTGTGTAAAATCTAACACCAATAAGCAAATATTGTGGTATTATTAATATGAACGAACAAATATTTTGGTAAAGTAACATAAAAAACTAATATGGTGTTAGAATTAGCAACCCCAAAATAAGAAAAGATTACGTTTGGTCTTTAGTGTTTGTAAAAGATTAAGGTGTTATAAATGGATTAAGGAAATGAGAAATGCAGCATGAGTTGAAGTTCGTCATTATTCATTGAATGACTTGAATGTATTAGATCAATAAGTTCAATAGTTATGAATAGCAGTTATATGAATTTGATAAGAGTATAGATTCAACTGTGCATTTACCAGGAATATTATAAATTTCTTAATTGTTTCTGTGAAGTAACTTCTACTATTACCATTTTGAAACTGTGAGAGAGAGAGAGAGAGAGAGAGAGAGAGAGAGAGAGAGAGAGAGAGAGAGAGAGAGAGAGAGAGAGAGAGAGAGAGAGAGAGAATCTTTCTCTTCACAAGATGGGGAACTTCTCAGAGACAAATTGTTTTTTTTGCTTTATTTCTGTTGCCAGGCGAATCTTTTCCTCATCGCATGGAAGGAAAAAGATGATAACACAAGTGTCCATTAACTTTTCAAGTCCAGTAAATCTCTTTCTCTTCTTCCTCTTCTTCTTCCAGGCAAAACTTCGTGATGAAGTTCGCGACACAAGTGTCTTGCCCATCTGCTGCCACGTCTAAAAACATCAAGGTTTGTATAGTTGCGATTTTTCTTTTCTCTGTCTCCGTCGTATGTCTTCATTGTGGGAATTCTTTCTATTGTTTATGTTCGTGTGTTTATACGTATTTCTTCTTGTTTTATTTACAACTCTTTATAAAGTATATGTTATTTCTTTATATTACTTTAATATGTTTACTCTGCTCATAAATATCGCATTTAGATTTGTGCTATACATAACAATTTTATGTTTGAATTTTGTTAAACTGGGAATTCTTTCTATTCCTCATGTTCGTGTGTTTATACGTATTTCTTCTTGTTTTATTTACAACTCTTTATAAAGTATATGTTATTTCTTTATATTACTTTAATATGTTTACTTTGCTGATAAATACCACATTTAGATTTGTGCTATACATCACAATTTTATGTTTGAATTCTGTTAAATTTATTATTATGTTGATTTCGATATTACTTGAAA
>NC_090747.1:103593940-103602564 GCF_036898095.1 Palaemon carinicauda | reverse complement strand
GACCAATTATAAGTCCCCATTTCGACCAATTCCATGTCCCCTTTTCAACCAATTATAAGTCCCCATTTCGACCAGTTCCAGGTTCCAATTTTGACGAATTCCAGGACCCCTTTTCGACCAATTTCATGTCCCCATTTCAACCAGTTTCAGGTCCCCATTTCGACCAGTTCCAGGTCCCCTTTTCGACCAGTTCCAGATCCAAATTTTGACAAATTCCAGGACCCCTTTTCGACCAATTCCCGGTCCCACATTTCAACCAGTTCCAGATCCCTATTTCGACCAGTTCTAAGTCCACATTTCGACCAGTTCTAAGTCCCCTTTTTGACCAGTTCCAGGTTACAATTTTGACGAATTCTCCAGGACCACTTTTCCGTCAAATCTTAGTACCTATTTCGACCAGTTCCAGGTTCCAATTTTGACGAATTCCATTATCCCTTTTCGACCAATTCCAAGTCTCGATTTTGACCAGAGCCATGTCTGTCCTTCACTAATTGCCCTGCTGACCATATCCAAATGTTCATAGGTGCTAATTCCAGTCCCATGTAATCTCAACCTTAGCTATAATTCCAATTTCCTCTTTCCATCAATATTAGCTGGTTGTTTCGATCAATTTTACCTTTTTACTTTTATTCAACTTCAAATCTTTATGTTGACCAATTCCTGTTCCTCTTTTTTACAAATTCTATTTCCCCACTTCGACAAATTTAAGCATCCCCATTTTCTTAATTCCAATTACCATTTCGTGTGATTCAAGCATCCCCATTTTCCAAGTTCTAGTTCCTATTTTGACCAATTCAGGCATCACCATTTTTCTCAATTCCAATTACCATTTCGTGCAATTCAAGCATCTCCATTTTCCAAGTTCCAGTTCATATTTCGACAAATTCAATCATTCCAATTTTCTTACTTCCAATTCCCATTTCGACCAATTCAATATCACCATTACCCAAATCCAATTTCAACCAATTTAACGATCCCAATATTCCCAATTCCAATTTCACCAATCTAAGTATCATATTTCTTTCCAATTCCCATTTCCTACCAATTCATGTATCCCCATTTTCCCAATTCCAATTCCCATTTCGACCGGTTCATGTATCCCCATTTTCCCAATTCCAATTTCGACTTATTCAAGTATCCCATTTTTTTTTCCAATTCAAATTCCCTTTTCCGACCAATTCATGTATCCAGACTTTCCCAATTTCAATTCTCATTTCGACCGTATTGATATTTTCCCAATACCAATTTAAGCATCCCCATTTCAACTCCTACTCCTTCTCCAAACAGGAAAATCAAATGAGACTTAAAATGGAATATTTGATACCAAATAACATCCTTATCACGCTGAACAAAGAGGAATAAATTCAATGGAGATTTCCTTAAACGCTGTTGGACGGCAAACGTGAATCGAGATATTCCGCGAATCTTTGAGTGATCCGATTCTTTGCAAAAGGGCTTCAAGAGCAGAACATTTTGACCTAAAAAATGCATTTTGGAATAGCACAGATGATGCGATATGTTTTCAAATAATAATACGTCTACTAAAATAGTATGTGTGCTTTCAGCAGTACAAACTGAAAGGTTAAAACAAAACTATGCTTACTATAGTCCATTTCTTTTAGCGGGTCATATTTGCACCGACTCGCAGCGGTGCCCTTTTAGCTCGGAAAAGTTTCCTGATCACTGATTGGTTGGACAAGATAATTCTAACCAATCAGCGATCAGGAAACTTTTCCGAGCTAAAAGGGCACCGTTGTGAGTCGGTGCAAATATGACTTGCTAAAGAAATGGGCTATAGTGAACAATAGATGACGCACAGGTATAAATTTAACAAATTTATTGCTATGCTTGCCAGTAAACAACAAATGGTGCATAGGTATGAATTCACAACATCTATTGCTATACCTACTCGCAAACAACAAATGGTGCACAGGTATAAATTCACAAAATCACTGGTAACACTATCATGTATTTATTGCTATGCTAAAACTACCATATATAAGTTTTGAAGGTACACACAGGCTATTTAGAATTGACCTAACAAGTACGACATGATCACTGCAAACTCTATCTATCTATCCATCTATCTATCTATCTACACTTAAAAATTTGCATTAAAAACGGCAAAAGTCTGGCAACATTTATTCCAGGATTTTTACCGTTTAAAAAACGGTTATATCGACGTGTAAACGAGAGATATTAGGGTAATCAACCCGTAAAAAATAATAACAAAGTAAGGTAAAATTACGGTCGCCTGTATATTACGGAAATACGGTTGAGAACAGTATTTTTTCGGTGAATTTCCTATCAAAATTACGGCTTTTTCTAACAGTGATATATATATATATATATATATATATATATAAATATATATATATATATATATATATACATACACACAGTTTGAGGAGTATGTACTGTAGTCTGAACAGTATATAATTGACGCAAATGCCGACTGATAAAAGCAATTAGAATTCAAATTTCAATGAAAAATCTCTTTTAAAAATGTAACTCCGTCACAAATTTCATCGGCCTTTTCAAGCTGCAAAATTTCGTAAGCTAATTACTCCTGGAGCAAAGTTTCCAGTGCACGCGTTTATGACGAGAATTACACCCAATATTGAGAGGAGAGACGATCATGTGTGATAATTAATCACGGACTAATATGGGCGAGTAATAACTGCCAAAAGCAACATAACAAGCTACAAGTTCAGCCAAAGACGCCTTCCTTTCAGCAAAATCTCATTAATTCACTTTAGCAAATAATTAAAGTGTGTGTAGAATATCTAATTAGGAGAATCTTAATAAATAATTTTCCAGTCAAATTCATTTCCTTGAGAATCCAGGTTTTAATGGCCTATTGGAAACGTCCCTGTCTGGAGTTCTGTTGGACGGGAAATCGAGTCCCGCTCAAGCTCGATAGTTTCTTGTAGTGTCTCCAACTTCACCATGTTTGTGAGCTAAAGATGGGGAGTTGGGGGAGCCTATAGGTCATCTGCCATTGCCTGGCCCTTCCAGGTCTTAACTTGGGTGGAGAGGGGATTTAAGCGCTGATTATAGGGATATATGATCAGTCTCTGGGACACTGCCACAGTCCCTTTCCTCTGCCATTCATGAGTGACATTTAAATCTTAAATTCCCAGCAAAGATTTTTAAAACTACCAAAATACTCGAAAAGGAAATCCGACATTTTGAAGCCGTTATCTTCCTACAACCATCTTTACATAAGAAAACTTATATTGAAGAAGACTATTATTTGATCTACCCCTTCTCAAAAAAAAAAAAAAAAGAAAAAAAAAAACTTCGGCAAGAAGAATCCAATTTTCTTGATACGATATAAGAACGGAAAAACAAATCACAGCCACTTTTTTTCCGAGGCGTTTAAGCGAAGGTACGAAAGGAAAGAAGGAAAAATTGAACTTTTACAAGCGCTGGTTATAAAGAAAGTCATAAAAAGAAATAAGAGTGCTGCGCCATTTCTTTGGCAATGAAGGGAAAAAATGGGCCATTCTTTTCATCGTTTGATTTGAGAAGTTCCTTCAACTACGAAGGAAACGAAAAGAGAGAGAGAGAGAGAGAGAGAGAGAGAGAGAGAGAGAGAGAGAGTTGGTCTGCTACTCTTAAACTCTGGAGAAGAACAAGTCGTTTTTTCCTCTTGGGTTTAAATTGCTTCAAATGTTCTTATCGTCAGATCAAATGATGTAACTTTCGCCCTCTGGCCTGGCGACCGGACTATAAGGGGACTGGCGGTGTTTGTGTGATGGGGGGGGGGGGGGTTGGCAAGGGGAAGGTCTAAAGGCAAAAGCTGATAAGGACTTACTCTCACTCTCTCTCTCTCTCTCTCTCTCTCTCTTTTAGGGGCATCAATGACGGGTAGAAAGGGTTTATATCGTTTATCTGACATTTGTTATGGTTATGACTCTCTCTCTCTCTCTCTCTCTCTCTCTCTCTCTCTCTCTCTCTCTACAAAGTCTTACAAAGGGAGTTTGTCAGCCCTTTGACTGCATAGTAAGAATGAATAATTACACGCACAAACACACACACAGATATATATATATATATATATATATACATATATATATATATATATATATATATATATATACACGTACATTACATATCAACATGTATATGTATGTATGCATGTATGTACATAATAGTGTAATTATCTATTCATACTGCTTAGTCAAAGGACTGAAAAACTCCCTTTGTAAGAGTGTAGAAGTGACCCTTAATGGAAACATCCCACATGATTCGGTTGAATATCGAAGCCATAGGAAACGGTAAACACATAATATTTTTAGTGTTAGGATGAATCTGATAAATGCTATTAAATTAACACGCGAACAGAGAGGAAGTCAAAGTTCAGTCACAAACTGCTGTTATCAGCCAGGCTTGTCGTTACAAATACTGACTTCTACAGTATTATTATTGTTATTATTATTATTATTATTATTACTATTATTATTATTATTTCTTGCTAAGCTACAACCCTAGATGGAAAAACAGGATGCTATAAGCCCAGGGGCTCCAACAGGGAAAATAGCCCAGTGAGGAAAGGAAACAAGAAAAATAAAATATATAAATTACAGTAACAACATTAAAATAAATATTTCCTGAACAAACTATAAAAACTTTAACAAAACAAGAGGAAGGGAAATTAAATAGTGCCCAAGTGTACCCTCAAGCAAGAGAACTCTAACCCAAGACAGTGGAAGACCATGGTACACAGGCTATGGCACAACCCAAGACTAGAGAACAATGGTTTGATTTTGGAGTGTCCTCTTAGAAGTACAGCTTGTATAAAGTGATTATTTAAAACCAACTTATTGTGACGAATGAGATGCTGTTGTTTTAGATTAAGCTGGTGTTATAACAGCACGGGCTCTTGCCTTTAAGAAAATCCTTAGAACGATTGGAGATTAAGATCGTCTAGAGCATCAATTTCAGTTCATACTTGAATATCAGGACGCCAATCGTTACTGTAACGTTAGACAATGGTAAGGATAATAAGACGAATGCAAATCAAGATAAGGAATCTCAAGAACAAAATCTACTTTAGCCGTGACATTCGCATATATGAGCGCATGCAAACATAAACGCAAGCGTCTATTAAAATCCCAAAACCCTTCAGTTCTCGTTGACTTTGGATGATGATGATGATGATGATGATGATGATGAGGAGGAGGAGGAGGAGGAGGAGGAGGAGGAGGAGGAGGAGGAGGAGGAGAGTTGGGAAATTCGCATGCATCTCCCCGGGGTCTTAAATTAGAGCTGGGAATTAAGGGGCTCTTATTAAAGTCCTCCTCCTCCTCCTCCTCCTCCTCAGGCGGGTCCTACTCGACCTCTCTTTCTGGCGACCGAGTCGAGTCGAGGCGAGGGTTTCTAGTGTGTCAATATTGACGGTTCCTGTTGACTTGCTGGCCGTTCCGGAGGGAGACTTATGGCTTTATTTAGTGGCTCCCGAGGGTGTTGGCTGCGTCCTCAAGACGCAAGTCCTCTTCCTTGAGGAGCAATTTCGAGTGGGACTTGAAACTGTCAGAAGAGGTCATTCTGGTGCAGACATTGGACCTGACTGGAAATTAGTTTTTCGGGAGAAATAGATAGACACTGAATACGTTTCTGTGGGAGGTTTTTAATTACTATAAGTTATTAAGTAATTAATCAATGAATACAGTAAAACTTGTAAAAACAACCCCACGATTTTATTCTACTTTATAATATCATTTAATTACTATTAAATTAAGAGAGGAATTAATTAAACTGGATTAAAAACATCAATATTTCAAAACTCTCCAGTCGTTCCCTTCAACACACATTTGTATCTCTGTGTCCATGGAAACCTTTCATCGTTGTTTACGAAACAAGTCCATTCCCCCGAGAGAGAGAGAGAGAGAGAGAGAGAGAGAGAGAGAGAGAGAGAGAGAGAGTTATTTTTATACTTTTGTAAACACGGCACGTGCTTGTCCACAGTTCGTAAGCAGACATCAAATGAATTCATGTAAGTCAGTCCTTGTGTTTACACGCTTCTTTTTCTTGTTTACCAGTGACCTTGTTTAGTTTGTTTCTCCTATCCCCTGTTTGGTTAATGATTTAACTCTTCGTATTTATTCTTCTTTCCTCTTACTACCTCCTTCATTCAACGTCCATCTGGAATTGTTCTATCTTATCCAAAAGGAGGTTCATTATTATTATTATTATTATTATTATTATTATTATTATTATTATTATTATTATTATTGTTGTTGTTGTTGTTGTTGTTTTTGTTGCTATTGTTGTTGCTGTTGTTGTTGCTGTTGTTACTTGCTAAGCTACAACCCCCTTTGGAAAAGCGGGATGCTATAAGCCCAGGGGCTCCAACAGGGAAAATAGCCCAGCGAGGAAAGGAAACCAGAAAAAGCATAAATCTTTAAGAAAGCTACAATCCTAGTTGGAAAAGCAGGATACTATAAGCCCAGGGCTCCAACAGGGAAAATAGCCCAGTGAGGAAAGGAAACCAGAAAAAGCATAAATTTTCAAGAAAACTACAATCCTAGTTGGAAAAGCAGGATGCTAAAAGCCCAGGGCTCCAACAGGGAAAATAGCCCAGTGAGGAGAGGAAACCAGAAAAAAACAAAAATTCTTAAAAACTGCAACAACATCTAAACAAATATTTCCTATATAAACTATACAAACTAACAAGAGGAAGAGAAATAAGATAGAATAGGGTTCCTCAAGCAAGAGAATTCTAAATCAAGAATTATTCTACCTCATTCAAAAGGATATTTAGTAGGTCAGTCACGTTCAGCAGCTGAAAGGTACCCTTTTTTTATCTCCCCATTTTTACAATCTTCCAAATTCAGTTCTTCAGCTTTATTTTCTGAAGATGGAATTCAGCCTCCCACTTTTAGCAATACTGGATGTATTTAAATTTCATTATCAAAATCACCATAGAAATTATTTATGCTAATTGCATAGCTTTCGTTGCCGTATTTATTCTCGTTAAAATTTCTATCGATGTTGCTGACGTTGTGTTTGTTTTATAAATTCAATTGCAATCTTTATTAGAACCTGTGTTATTTCCCTTTGAATCTTGATTTTAAAATTAAAGATATATATTTATATATTCATATATGATATATATATATATATATACACAATATATATATATATATATATATACATATATATATATATATATATATACTATATAACCAATGATAGGAACTGTAGCAGCTCTCTTCGTCAGGCCCAGCAACTATCTCCAAAGATCTCTCTCTCTCTCTCTCTCTCTCTCTCTCTCTCACCCACCAGCATCAATCTCCCTTGCACAAACGAGATGACACAGAGCCAATAGCGTCGGATGAAACAAAGCATCAGATCGTAACTTAATCAGTGTTCGCACAAACAAGTTTCCTGCCGCTTCGTTGGGTTTTCTGAAGGCGATGACGAGGTTATCGAAAACCCACATCGTTTCCGTCGAGGCCTTTCTTTGTTGCTTTTTCTGGATTTCTTCTTCTTTTCTTAGATGTTTGAGAAAAGAAGAAAGAAGATTGCATTGCTTCATATCTCCAAGCACATTCCTTCAAGCACTTGTCGAATGTGTATGCTCATGTATACAGGCATTAATGTACCGTTGGACAAAGGCGAAAATGTGTGAAGGATGGTGGGAGGATGTAGAATACATTGCTCTCATATCTCCAAGGTTATTCCCAGTGGTATTAATTACACCAAGCACTTGTCGAATGTGTATGCTCATGTATACAGGCATTAATGTACCGTTGGACACAGGCGACAAGGTGTGAAGGATGGTGGGAAGATGTAGAATACATTGCTTTCATATCTCCAAGCTTATTCCCAGTAGTCTCAATTATACCGAGCTCATGGCGTATTTGTATGTCCATGCATACGTGGAAAAATGTACAGTTGGACAGGAGGCACTGACACACCTACCTCTGAAGAAGCGGCGAGAAAGAGATGGTGAAGAAATTATGTACGTGGGTGTGGGGTGGGGGTGGGGGCTAAACACAGGATTTCACCGGGCAGTAAGGGTGTGGGGAGATGTGCCAGGAATTCTCGAGTCCAACTGTACATTAATGCCTTTACGTTTTTGTATGAATTTCGTTTATATACAAATGTGCCACTAAAAATTAAAGAGAGATCGAAGTTCAGCTTGAGACTTTTTCCAGTTTTGTCAAATTTAAATTCTCCACTGAAAGTACTATTGTAACTTATACTTTGTTTTGGTTTTTATTCACAGCGGCCATTTTACACAGCCGCCATTGGGAGAACGAGACTGTGATGGTATAAAAGCCAGCTTAATCTATTAACAATTTCACAGCTATGTAATACTGATATCTACCACCATGAATTTTGATCAATCCTTCAAGTTTCGAAATTACAAATGGGGGACCTATCTCTCTCTCTCTCTCTCTCTCTCTCTCTCTCTCTCGCTCTCTCTCTCTCTCTCTACTTTAGGTTGTCCTGATGCTGTTCAGAGAGAGAGAGAGAGAGAGAGAGAGAGAGAGAGAGAGCTGGCCAGAAACATTGATTCCACTAGAGATTGGAAAATTATGAAGATAGAGAAATTGTATTTCACCGCTGATTTGGACGTCATATATAATTTTTTATTATTGACTCACTAA
>NC_090747.1:103581440-103591440 GCF_036898095.1 Palaemon carinicauda | reverse complement strand
ATTAATCCTTTCTCCTTCCAATGATATTTCATCTTCCATTTCATATTCCGCTCTCACGATCTCTGTCTTAACTTTATATATCTTGAGCCTAACCTCATGTGACATTTCATGCATTCTGGTGAGCAAGCTTTGCAAATCCAGTGGGGCTTTGCTAATAAGGACAGTAAGCACTGTGCATGTACTGTTATTGAATCTAAAAGAGCATCACAAATACATCGTTTTCTGATATAGGTATATTGGCTGTCAGGGAGCACATATCCAGATTCGAGTATAGTACTTTAATGTTTTTAATATGGCTTAAGGGTAATTTTTCAGCATCCTTAAAAACAAAGAAAGAAAGGAGACTTGCCAATAATTGTAGAAATTAGTAATAATACTGTGCAACCTTTGAAATGCATACTGCACAGTACTGGATAATTTCAAATTATATAAATAAATGCTACTTGAAAATACAAAATGAGCTGAGTTTGAGAGAATATCTCAAACCTCTTTTATAAACACAGTGGAAAAATCCTATCTAGATTGTATCTAACCTTGATGTTTAGGTCATGCAAATTTGGTAATATCCCTTAAACAACACACAAAACTGATGGGAAGTAACTCAGAAAAATAAGTACTGTCTAACAGGAAGAGAGGTGTAAACCATAGATTAACTAGTGCTGAAAAGCTTTATGATATAACTCCTCTCTGTCCTTGGGATTAGTAAACAGTTTCCCTCTTTAACCACACTTACTTTGTAAGAGAGAAATGATTGATGTACCATATACAATTATGGTAGACTTTTAACTTTAACTCTGGTTTCAGATTAGTACTTTTATACTATATGAAGATTTTTTTTTATCTTTATTAGAACTACCAGTAAAGTTCTGTTGCTTCATCCGGGGAAAATCAGGTCTCCTTATGTTCGATAAGATCACTACTAGGCTACAGCCGATTACATGAAACATCTAATCACAGTTTGTCTAGCTTTTGATAACTTTCATATGAATGGAAGGTGCTAAAATTTATGACAGCGTCTGATCAAGTTTCCCGATTAATTTCGGACCTCTTTACAAATAAGGGATGATTAGAATGATCTAAATTGAAATCACATATAGGAATGAGAGGAAAAAATGGATAATCCTTAAGGAAAGGATGCTTTAGGTTCATAATTGTAGAGGAATGAAGGCCGAGTAAGCAAAAGTTATGGCGAGCATTATTGGTAGAACATTTCTTCATATTATTATTATTATTACTTGCTAAGCTACAACCCTGGTTGGAAAAGCAGGATGCTATAAGCCCAGGGGCTCCAACAGGGAAAATAGCCCACTGAGGAAAGGAAACTGGAAAAATAAAATATTTCAAGAAAAGTAACATTAAAATATATATTTTCTATATAAACTATGAAAACTATAACAAAACAAGTGGAAGAGAAATTAGACAGAATAGTGAGCCCGAGTGTACCCTCAAGCAAGAGAACTCTAACCCAAGACAGTGGAAGACCATGGTACAGAGGTTATGGCCCTACCCAAGACTAGAGAACAATGGTTTGATTTTGGAGTGTCCTCCGAGAGGAGCTGGATTAGGATATAGATTCCTAGTATGGAAAAACCTATCCCTAAGGTTAAAAAAAATTGTGACCTCTATGAGTAAGAAGACTCACTCCTCTCTTGAATGGCTGAGAAGCAGCAGTCAAACCAAGGTCATGAGGAAAAATTCATCTTAAATGAAGGAAATATAGACCTCAATATTTTGGTTATGACCTCACAAACCTAGTGTTCTGAGAGTTCTGCAATCACTATTAAATTCACCCGAATAATTTCTCTACATGAATCCTCACACTTCTTCAAAACAGTTTAATTTGCTTATGAAGAAAAGTGTCTAGCAACAAATCCTACAATGAATACAGTAGTAAGTTAGTTATTTTTTAATGTTAATAATTGGCATATAAAACTGTTAACACATCTACCATTCTAATGCTTTACATTTCTTTATCATCTTGACCCCTTTGCACTTGAGTTATAATCTTTTACCCTGTTAGACTCATCCATTGTAACATACTCTCAAGAAATGTAAAAAAAAAAAAAAAAAAAAAAAAAAATAAATTCTTGAGCACATTTTCAAAATCCCACACTGAGTTAAACATTTCACCCAGAGTGTAATACAATACTGTATATCATTTTCCACCCTTAGTCTTTTTTATTATTTCCTTAATATAGTATTTTTAAAATGTTACTTCTCCTTAACCTATCATATTCTCAGTTCTACATCTTTATAATAGCCAGGTCTTTTTCATGGCAGCATCCAAAAACTGCAGTTATAATGCAACAACTGGAATGGCCTTAAAACTTGAAACCTATAGTACATTGGTTGGGGTGTTTTTTCCATGTTTTTTTCCAGTCACAACAGCATAACTTGAAATGCTATAACAATGATGAAGAAACAAGAGGATTTTTGACACTAAGCTCACAACACAATGACTGTGGCGTTCTTAAAACTTACAAAGTTCTTTGAACTTCAAAATTTAATGGCATAATGGTTGAAATGTTCTTTCGAACTTTACAAAGCAATGAATTTAACGTCCTGGAAACCCCTTGGCTGTAACAATACAATGGGAACTCTCTTCAATCCCAGAAACTTATGTTACGACAGTTGAAATTTCTTGAAGTTACAAAGTAACAAGACGATGACGTTGTCACTACTGAAACTTTCTTGAAAGCTGAAACTTAGGGTACAACATTCGAAAAGTTCTTTTCAGAGTTATGGGTGCAAGAAATTCAACTTCCTTGAACTCTGAAGAGATGAACTTACACGTGAAATGTTCTTAAAACAAAAAATTTGCGACCAAATGGGTGTAGCATTCTGAAGACTGGAATCTAGGTTGTGGTACCTTATGGGAAACGTCGCTGCCTGGTGATGTTCTGCACTGATGTTCAAGACCCCTTTCAAGCTCAATAGTTACTTGTAGTGTCTGCAACCTTACTATCCTTGTGAGTTAAGGATAGGGGTTTGGGGGGAGCCTACAGGTCTACCTGCTGAATCATCAGCAGCCATTGCCTGGCCTTCCCTGGTCCTAGCTTGGGTGTAAAGGGGGCTTGGGTAACGTTGGGGGTTTGAGGTGAGCCTATAGTTCTACCTCCTGAGTCATCAGCAGCCATTGCCTGGCCTTCCCTGGTCCTAGCTTGGGTAATGTTCATATGTATATATGGTCAGTCTCTAGAGTATTGTCCTGCTAGGACATTGTCTACCTGCTGATTCATCAGCATCCATTGCCTAGCCTTCCAAGGTTCTAGCTTGGGTGTATAGAGGGCTTGGGTAATGTTCGTATGTATATATGGTCAGTCTCTAGGGCTATTGTCCTGCTAGGGCATTGTCTACTTGCTAGGTCATCAGCAGCCATTGCCTGGCCATCCCTGGTCCTAGCTTGGGTGTAGAGGGGGCTTAGGTAATGTTCCTATGTATATATATATATATATATATATATATATATATATATATATATATATATATATATATGGTCAGTCTCTAGGGTATTGTCCTGGTAGGGCATTGTCTACCTGCTGAATCATCAGCAGCCATTGCCTGGCCTTCCCTGATCCTAACTTGGGTGTAGAGGAGGCTTGGGTAATGCTCATATGTATATATGGTCAGTCTCTAGAGTATTGTCCTCCTAGGGCATTGTCTACCTGCTGAGTCATCAGCAGCCATTGTCTGGCCTTCCCTGATCCTAACTTGGGTGTAGATCGGGCTTGGGTAATTTTCATATATATATATGGTCAGTCTCTTGGGTATTGTCCTGCAGGGGCATTGTCTACCTGCTGAGTCATCAGCAGCCATTGTCTGGCCTACCCTGGTCCTAGCTTGGGTGTAGAGGGGGCTTAGGTAATGTTCATATGTATATATGGTCAGTCTCTTGGGTATTGTCCTGCAAGGGCATTGTCTACCTGCTGAGTCCTCAGCAGCCATTGTCTGGCCTTCCCTGGTCCTAGTTTGGGTGTAGAGAGGAATTGGGTAATGTTCATATGTATATATGGTCAGTCTCAAGGGACTTGTCCTGCTAGGGCATTGTCACTGTCCCTTGCCTCTATCATTGACGAGTGACCATTAAACTAAAAAAAAATATCCGAGAAAATAAACCAGTATGGCCACTACTCCTTTTTATTAATTTCAGGAAAATGAATTTCCTTTTACTGCAAGACTTGGCTGCTACAAAAAAAATTGTTGATGTGGTAATCAGCAGTTATTAACTACCATTTTGGTAACTGATTAATAACTACTTTTTATAAACATAAAATATTCGATAACCATGCTACTTTTGTTTTGCGCACCCATTTTTGTGCTTTTATTTTCTATATAACTAGATATCTCATGACCTTCAGACTTGTTTACCACGAATGTGCACACATAACCATCAACACCAAAGATAAAAATACAGGTTAAAAATAATATCTGCCATGGACGTAAATACATTCATGTTGCCAAACAAAAGCATAATTGCTGTACGAACATGCATGCATGAAAAAGCTACACCATTGAGTGAAAGCACATTATTATTATTATTATTATTATTATTATCATTATTATTATTTGCTAAGCTACAACCCTAGTTGGAAAAGCAAGATGCTATAAACCCAGGGGCTCCAACAGAGAAAATAACTTAGTGAGGAAAGGAAACAAGGATATAAGAGAAGGAACTAACAACTAAAATAAAATATCCTAAAAACAGTAACAACACTAAAATAAACATTTCATATATAAACTATAAAACCTTTTAACAAAATAGGAGGAAGAGAAGTAAGATAGAATAGTGTGCTCCAATGTACCCTCAAGAAATAATTATCCTAATGAGGGGAACACTTATGTAGAAAAATGCAGTTTTATATTGCTTTGAAAACCATGGAACATTAAAAATAAAATTGATGGAAAGGTCAGGATTTCCTAAAGAGACACAATTTATTGCAAGACTCCAACTTTGGGGGGGGGGGGAAGGTGTGGATACTAAAAGATGCAAATGAGTGATAATTACTTTCCTGAACTTTTGAATTGTGTTGAGAAATATGTCAGGCAGAGTTTATTTTTATGGTTTTTTGAAGGTCATAATCATGTATGTAAATGTATGTAGCTTTCTCTCTCTCTCTCTCTCTCTCTCTCTCTCTCTCTCTCTCTCTCTCTCTCTCTCTCTCTCTCTCTCTCTCTCTCTCTCTCTCTCTCTCTCTCTGTATTTATATATATATATATCTATCTATCTATATATATATATATATATATATATATATATATATATACATATATATATATAATTTATATACATATATATATATATACATACATACATAAATAAATACACACAAATATATATATATATATATATATATATATACATATATACACAGTATATATATATATATATATATATATATATATATATATATATATATATATATATATATATATACAGCATATATATAGATAACATTGAGAAGCAACTTAAACCCTCTCATCATTTCGATTTTACAAGCATTTTCACCTTTTCTATATATTCAGGACACATTGTTTTGTTCTGATTCTTCTTAATATATATATATATATATATATATATATATATATATATATATATATATATAAATATTTTAAAAAAAGCGAAACTGTGTTGCCTAAATGCCCGAAAATATTAGAAGAAAAATTTATTTGGGAGATTTTCAAGAGAAAAAGAAACACCAAGCCTCATAATATGTTGTCTTAGAATTGACTTTCTGAAACAACACACTAATGAAAATCATTATAAACTTATCGTGATCTTCGTTGACTGGAAATCAGAGAGAGGTCCGGTCCACATTAGGCCTTTTTACATTTTTGTTTATAGCATATTACCCCACTTGCCTTTGGGCAAGGGCCACTGCTAGCATGTGTTATTTAGTTAGTAGAACGACATTCCTGGTATAAATAGCATTAATAATTTAATTATGGAAACTATTTAGGCATTTTATACTTGTAAAGGTATTTATATGCATAATTTTCCTTTTCTGTGTCGATCGTATATAAGACTTGCTTCATCAAAATCAAACAAAATACCTGTCTAATTTTGCTCGGTTAACCAATCCAGATTGGATTTGGGTTGTGTAGCTTGTCACATGGCCCTGTGAGACCATTCAGCACCAAAGTGCATCTATGGTAAAACCTTAGTTACACTATAGGGTAAAAGTTGAAAGAGCTTTGTAAAGAAGATGGAAAAAAGCAAGCAAGAAAAGAAGTGAAGTAGAAGAGTATAAAGAGCCTTTAGAAAGGCCTGAAGTGTACCATAAAAGGTGCAACATTACTGAGTGGCCAGTCCAGAGATAAACATCAGTTCTCTTATGAGCTAAGTTCAACACCGTACCCTAGCTTATAGAATACCACTGTGCAACGAGTTTGTCTGAATAGTATGTAAAACATAAGATTTTGTCTTGTGGACTGCTGCAGTAAGCATGAGACTTTACTTTTCCTAACAGCAACACACTCTAATATTCTTAAAAGAAGTCCAAATCTAACTGTAATACATTACTCATAATTCCAAGGAGAAGATCCTCCCAAACAATTATTTTATCCATTCCAGAGGAAAAATCGATATATAAACACACACACACAACATTATAAAAAATATACCATTAATGATTTAATGAGTTTTATGGCATTAAAATTCGTCATGCCTTTAATTTTCTTTAGTGTTTTCCTCTCTTTTATTTTCCTCTTCGACCCGACGCTAGATCACGTCATATTTTGATGTCCTCCCCACAATATCCTTTACATTATAAAGCGCACCTGTCACCAACAATCAGCCGTCAATCTCAAGATGATACAAGGATAAATCAGATGACATACATCAAAGACCACATACAATGCCTTAAAGGCAAGAGACGCTTTGGTAGCCTTATCACAAGACCTGTCACCACAAACAAAGACATATGGTCTTCCCCTACTATTTATCTATTTTTTGAGGGGCGGGCCATGTGCTTACAGAGAGGAGGGCCAGGATTTTTTTTTTCTACGGACTGTTTTGCTGCCCTAATAGATTCTGATCATTCGTGACCATAGGTGTCTGATTCGTCTCCATATATCTCTCTTTCCTTCTAAAACGAGGATTTATTTATCTCTTGGCACCATTACGACCATTAGGCTTAGAAATATTTTCTCTTTTATTTTATTTACGTTCTGTTGTTGTTGATAGTGTTGATATCTACCTGCTCAGGAAGTCACAAACAAAAGAGGGCTGTGCCATTCGTGCACCTCAGGCGGTGTACTGTAGGCATTGCTAAAGGGTCTTTGCAGTGTCTCTTAAGTCCATACTTTCCCCCTTACATTTGATCTCCATCCTTGCTTCCTTTTAAGGGCTAAAAACTGCACATGAATGACACAGACAAGGGACAGTGGCAATGTCCTAGAGACTGACCATATTTGCATATGATCAGCTCCCAAGGACCCTTTCCACCCAAGCTATTACCAGGGAGGGTCAGGCAATGGCTTCTGATGACTCAACAGGTAGAGCTACAGGCTCCCTCAAAAGCTCCATTCTTAGATCAGAAGGATGGTCATGTTACAAACACTACAATAAACTATAGAGCTTAACAGGTCGCCAATCAGGAAAGTTTCCAATAGGCTATCACACAAACGTTCTTGCTCTCCAGCTTCTAGTGTCAAAATTCTAGTCCAATTACAATGTTTCCTCCAGATGCACCTTGACACTGAAAGGCCTTCCCGATCCTAGCACTCAGAGCCCAAAATCCAAACAAAGTTGAGATTTCCAGAAAACAAAGTGGGCTTCTAATTTTTTCTTTCTTATTCCCTCTTCTTCAAGACCTAGCCTTGAAAAAAGCTGGATTCAGTTCCCCGCTCATTGGCCTGTACTCTTAATAAAACAAACAACTAAATACACAGCTGTGTGATTGTTTAGCATCCAGTCGGGACCCACAAAATGCTTATTCTTGGAATTATGTCAAGTGTTAAAAAAAGTGTAATACATTTTCACCAAACTTTCCAAATGGTAACATTTGGCTTAGAAATATTTTCTCATTTCTTTTATTTACGTTCTGTTGTTGTTGATAGTGTTGATATCTACCTGCTCAGGAAGTCACAAACAAAAGAGGGCTGTGCCATTCGTGCACCTCAGGCGGTGTACTGTAGGCATTGCTAAAGGGTCTTTGCAGTGTCTCTTAAGTCCATACTTTCCCCCTTACATTTGATCTCCATCCTTGCTTCCTTTTAAGGGCTAAAAACTGCACATGAATGACACAGACAAGGGACAGTGGCAATGTCCTAGAGACTGACCATATTTGCATATGATCAGCTCCCAAGGACCCTTTCCACCCAAGCTATTACCAGGGAGGGTCAGGCAATGGCTTCTGATGACTCAACAGGTAGAGCTACAGGCTCCCTCAAAAGCTCCATTCTTAGATCAGAAGGATGGTCATGTTACAAACACTACAATAAACTATAGAGCTTAACAGGTCGCCAATCAGGAAAGTTTCCAATAGGCTATCACACAAACGTTCTTGCTCTCCAGCTTCTAGTGTCAAAATTCTAGTCCAATTACAATGTTTCCTCCAGATGCACCTTGACACTGAAAGGCCTTCCCGATCCTAGCACTCAGAGCCCAAAATCCAAACAAAGTTGAGATTTCCAGAAAACAAAGTGGGCTTCTAATTTTTTCTTTCTTATTCCCTCTTCTTCAAGACCTAGCCTTGAAAAAAGCTGGATTCAGTTCCCCGCTCATTGGCCTGTACTCTTAATAAAACAAACAACTAAATACACAGCTGTGTGATTGTTTAGCATCCAGTCGGGACCCACAAAATGCTTATTCTTGGAATTATGTCAAGTGTTAAAAAAAGTGTAATACATTTTCACCAAACTTTCCAAATGGTAACAGAGGTGAACATTTCTATGGTATCAAGTGATCTTGATTGTGGATGATATCAAACGTACTCTTGAAATTATGCTGCCTACAGTTTGCATTTAGATTAAGTTGTAAGCAGTACCTCCGTCATTGGGCCATAGTGCGAGTGACCGTCTCTGTATATAAGGGTGATTTGCTTAAGGATAAGATATAGCAAGACTGTGAGATCGTTGGAAATGTTTTTCTTTTCTAAATTCTGATGTTATAATCCTTTTAACTGATCTTTGTAGAAATTCTTTCTTCCTCTTAGTTCTTCCACCTCATTTTGAATAATAATAATAATAACAATAATAATAATAATAATAATAATAATAGTCTTTCCTCATTTCCCTCTGCCATTACGTATATTAAATTCTTATGTTATAATCCTTTTAACTGATCTTTGTAGAAATTCTTTCTTCCTCTTAGTTCTTCCACCTCATTTTGAATAATAATAATAATAATAATAATAATAATAATAATAATAATAATAATAATAATAATAATAATAATAATAATAACAGTCTTTCCTCATTTCCTTCTGCCATTACGTATATTAACGGAAGCACAAAAGATTAATCAAGATCCACACAAATGACACCTCAAGACCTGTCACATAATATGAGCTTGGATATCAAAAGCTAAGAAAAGGGTTCAGGAAAACGAAGGATGAATAAGAAAATGTAAGAAGAGTAAGAAGAATAGAGCAAGAACAAGAAGAGAGTGAAGAGAGTCATAGAGGAGTAAGAGGGATGGGGTGGAGGGTTGAAAGATATAAGGTTTGTTAATTAAATAGAACTCGACGAAGGAAAATGTTGCCTCGTAGAATTTCCCATGGAGTTACTATTTTGGGAAGATAGGTTGCAGACTTCCTGTTGCCCATTTACGAGATTTTCAAACAGAATTTTGTAAGATTAGATTTATCAGGACTAAATATAAATCAGTTTATGCTAGACTTACTAGAGATAGGAATGATTTTTGTTAGGTTTACTTAAACAAAATATTAATTTGTTATATGAAACTTGCTAACCTATTCAAGTGTAAGTTCACCGAAGAGGATGAAAAAAAAAGAGTTTTGCGCAATGAAATGATTAGAATGATTGACTGATTGATTTT
>NC_090747.1:103548940-103573940 GCF_036898095.1 Palaemon carinicauda | reverse complement strand
TCCTTTACCCGCCAAAAATGTATCAATATTACTTTAGAAATCAAATAACGTTGTAAGTCAAGAGGCCAAATTTTGCTATGTGTCAATGTAAGTTCTTATATATTTTTTTTGGAATAGGGTCCTTTACCCGCGAAAAAATCATTAATATTACTGTAGCAATCAAATAACTTTGTAGGTCAAGAGGCCAAATTTTACTTAGTGTTAATGAAAGTTCCCTTATACCTTCCTGTGAATAAAGAGACCAAATAAACAAAAAGTTTCCATCTCGGAAGCAAACTGGAAAGTCGACCATAAGGTAGAGAAGAAGGTAAACATTTCACGGGAAATAAGACCCCTTGGGAAAAGCACTGATGTGAGATCAAAAGTCATAAAGGGGTGAAAGAGAGAGAGAGAGAGAGAGAGAGAGAGAGAGAGAGAGAGAGAGAGAGAGAGAGAGAGAGAGAGAGAGAGAGAGTGGAATTAATATAATGTTTCATGTCTGAGCGATTGCTGTGGAATAAGATCAAGGGAGTTAATAAGCTTATTGACGGTACCATGGAAGGTTGAGATATGTAGTGTTGATGAATGGATGGAAGCAGGGACATACCATCTGTTGTAGAAGGATAATTAATGGTGACATTTCAGTGCTGAAGAGTCGAAGATCATATAAATCAAAATTACAAACAAAGAAAATCCTTCTTTAGGAACACTGAATTTTAAAGTCTTTTTATGATGTAATTTATACTGAGCTTCCAAATGTATTCAAATTACATTTTTGAAAATTTAATCGGAAAAGATCTTTGGAAAAAAAAAATAGGTTATTGATGTATCTAGCAAACATATTGTTATCTTCCAATATGTTAACATATATAAAAACTGTTTGGAAATGTATCAAAATGTATTAAAATAAGGATGTTTCCGCGATGTAATAGAAAAAGAAAACGGATCCGATCTTAGAATAATTTTTTTTTTCTTTTAAATAATTTCGAAACGATACACCTCACTTTATAATAAGATATTCCTCATTGTGGACTGCTTAGAATATTCTTAAGAATTTAATGGGACAGGTAACAACCTGACATGATCTGACTTAGGCCTAAATAAAAAAAAAAGACAAGTAATTCTAATGTCCAACTTATTCTTAAACACATCTACGCTCACTCCTGATATGTTTCTTGATGAGCTGGCAGCACATTAAATAGTCGCTGCATTATCGATGCTTTTTAGCTCAAAGACGTTTTCAGAGAGAGAGAGAGAGAGAGAGAGAGAGAGAGAGAGAGAGAGAGAGAGAGAGAGAGAGAGAGAGAGACCCTTTGCATATTAAACTTTCTTATAATTCAATATTCACACCAGTATTCCTCTGCCCTCCCCTAGATTTTGAAAAAGTTATGAAGCCGTGTAGGGATTCTCAATTCGATATATTTCACACTTCCAAAATTCGTTTCCATGAGTCAACGCCCACACTGACAGGATAATAGCTACGACATCTTAAATTTGCTTTAATTTGATTAATGAAATTAGCTAAACAGATGTATAAGAATGAGTTACTTGTTCCCACGCTCTAGTTGAAGGAAATTAATTCTCTGACTTTGCGTCTAATCTGTAGTGCTACTTCATATATAGATGAGATGGAAACTATGAATGATTGTCAACACCTTATTTACCAATATGATATATTGCTAGACGGGCAAACTCTAAACACGACAAAGAGGTAAAGAAACCAAATATAATGAGAGGGGAACTCAGAAGAGCGCAGACCTCCGCCACGGCAGCTTATTTCCCGACCTTGACCTTGACCTTCAACCCTAACATGTATTAATTGGCGTGGCTTTTCATACACTCAAATATGAACTATGTTTGAAATCTCTGTGACAACGATGTTTAAACTTATAGCTGATTACGTGAATCGGACATTTTGCTTGACCGTGATCTTGACCTTTGACTTTTACCTACCAAAATTTATCAATTTCCAGTTTTTTACCTAACAATTACTCCCTGTTAGTTTGATTAAGATTAAAATTGTGACCAGGAAGGTGTTCACAAACAAACACACACAAACAGGGGGCAAAACAAAACTTCCAACTTCGTTGGCGGAAGTAATTATAAATGGTGACAGGTGAGCCATTATTGTTCGACCAAAGCAATCATTAATTAGGAAAAACAGAAAAATAAAGGAAAAATATGTAGTATTGGGGAATGACTATTGTCAAAGTGTGATGCCCAGGTTGCCAGTAAGTTACGGTACGAACTTTGAAGCCGTGCGATTGATATTTGTTGAAAAGTACGGTACAAAATTGTGGTAGGGTATTTCTGTTAATATGTGGGACGATAATTTTCAGACATGAATGTTGTATGAATATACGATGCCTTACCATAGTTTGTGTTCAAAAATTCGAAACTTCTTTTTTTTTTAAATGACAATACTGATACTGCATTAGAAACTCAAAATATTAAACTGGCCCCTTATGATTATCATTCTTTGTATGATCCTGTTCTTTTGTTATTATTTCCCTAAAACATTGAATCGATTAAGTTAGTTCAAATCATCTGAAAGGTATGGCACAATCTTGAGACATCCTTTGGCCTTGCTCACAATCTTCAGCTTCCATATATAAATTCAAAGTACCTTTTTTTCTGGTAAAAATTATAATTCTGACCGTAAAACCTTTCTTCTAGTATTTGAGCTCCAAAAAATGAGAAGACCATTGAGGCTGAATACTAGGTAAATCGTACCTTGTCAACAACAGCCCAAACACTTGAACAAATTACAAACACTTAGCTCGAAAATTACGTCGAGATATGTTGATTCTAAACCTTTCTGAGTGGGGATACTTTAACGTGGTGAAAAAGAGTTTGTGTATCGCCATGATCAGCAAGGCTGTATTAGTTAGGGCCGTCCATACTAGGTTGGTTTGCTGTGACCCGTCAGACTAAAAGCCTGTTACCATCACCAATCCACAGTGGTGATGAAAAGGCCAAACCCCAGATATGACTAAGGACATGATTGAGGCCTTTGTCCTGCAGTGGACTAGAAATGGCTGTATTTGTTGTTGCATGTGGATTCTAAGATCAATCGAATGAGTGAATAAAATTTGAGCCATTTGTGTTGAGGTGATATTAACTGATAAAGATTTTTTTGCAATATTGTGAAGGATGATTCCAAAATACATACAAGACAATTAAAGCTTTTGGACAAAACTATGAGTCTATGGAACCCCAAAGAGAGAGAGAGAGAGAGAGAGAGAGAGAGAGAGAGAGAGAGAGAGAGAGAGAGAGAGAGAGATGCTTAGAACCAAATTATTATTATTATTATTATTATTATTCGCCAGGCTACAACCCAAGTCGGAAATGCAAGATACTATAAGCACAATGACTCCAACAGGGAATAATAGCCCAGTGAGGAAAGGAAATAAATAAACGATATAAGGAATAATGAAAATCAAAATAGAATATTTTAAAAACATTTAACAACATTAAAACAGATATTTGATATATAAACTATAAAATGACCCTTTTAGTAATTTAAAAACTGGTACTGAAACACAATTTGAAGATCAAGTCATATTTTTTACAAATTTTGTAAGATATATTCAAAACCTCTATTTGAATTGTCTCTAATTCTTTAATTTTTATCATTCCTTAAAACGCTGTAATTTCATTACAATAATAAAAAGTCAAGTAAGTGACTATGAAAATCCAAGGCTCCAGAGGTGAAACGGATGGAAAATGAGAAGTTAAATGTGTAAATAAGGGGGACCCGAAAAAGGTCAAGAGTCAAGTCTATTGTTATGGAAAGCCTATTAAAGATTAATGTCCTTCTTACTAAGGCTGGCTGTTAACGCTACTGGAAGAGAGGAGAGCTCATTCCTCTCTCTCTCTCTCTCTCTCTCTCTCTCTCTCTCTCTCTCTCTCTCTCTCTCTCTCTCTCTCTCTCTCTCTCTCTCTCTCTCTCTCTCTCCTACGAAGGAAAACTACCTTCTCAGGGCTCTATTACAAAAATGTAGCACAAAAATGTTAGTAACATTCACAATTTTCTGACAATTTTCGAACATTTTCTTGAACGGTTAGTAAATTTGTATTACAAAATTACCAAATCAGCTTGAAAAATACAAATTTGAATATTTAGAATATGATTTTCAATGAAAAATAAAACACAACTAAGCTTATTTAACCCCATTTATCCACTTATATTAGCGTGCCGATACCAGCTTTAGGCAAAATACGTCCATAAAAATAAATCTTTTACAAATACCAAAATATATCCACTTCACAACCTTCCCCTAATACCTCGCTCACAGGGATAGTGAGGTCTGGATTTTTTTCATGACATCTATTAAGACGTGAGCGGGGCTCGAACTTAGGACTGCAATTCACTGGGCCACCATAATGAAATAGATGAAACTATTGTTTTAGTATTGAATATTCCGATATATTGTGTTCAAGAAATTTTCAATTTTTGTCCTATATCAAACCAATTCTACCGCAAAAAAAAAAAGAAAAAAAAAGTTGCAGCTAATGTTTTTTATGTTCAACAGGCTACATAAGTCTTTTTATAGTTTAATTGTTTTATTGTTAATTTGTTCTCATCATTCATTTATTTCCTTATTTCCTATCCTCACTGGGCTATTTTTCCTTATTGGAGCTCTTGGGCTTATAGCATCTTGCCTTTCCAACTAGGGTTGTAGCTTGGCTAGTAATAATAATAATAATAATAATAATAATAATAATAATAATAATAAGGTAGCGAGAATAAAGGAATTCTATAAAGTTACAAAATATCTAAACTAGAACTAGGTGGTCTGATCCTGTCAGCCATCCACCAATAGACTCAATAGTGAGAGTGTACCAAAAACATATTGAGCTAGGATTGACCTTTAGCCTTGCAACTTCATCCTTAGAAAACTAAAAGACAGACTATTCTTCTTCTTGCTAAATCCCCCCTCCTTCCTCTGAATAAACGAGAACAATGTCAGTTTGGATAAAATACAACATTTGTATGTATGTATGTTTGTACTGTATATATATATATATATATATATATATATATATATATATATATATATATATATATATGTGTGTGTGTGTGTATGTATGTATGTATGTATGTATGCATATATGTATATATATATATATATATATATATATATATATATATATATATATATAATATAAAATTCAGAACGTCAATCAAATGCAAGTAAATTTAATTTTCGTCATTAAAAATAAAACCAAAATTTTATATATATACCATTCTGGCTTATGATTTGTTTATCCAAGAGAAAACAGGAATATTGATGCTTACATATATCTTGAAAACTGGCCGGAGTTTTAGCTCTGTAAATACACAAAAAAATATGGTTTTTGAGTCTGCAATTTCTGGGATGAGAGAGAGAGAGAGAGAGAGAGAGAGAGAGAGAGAGAGAGAGAGAGAGAGAGATTCCATTTTTTTGCAACGTCTCAATTGAATCCTATTTTTGCCAACTCCACCAAAGGTCCATTCGGTTGGTTTCTGATAAAAGAATCGGAATTTTAAAGAGTTTGTACAAGTCCTCCAATACTTTCAGTGTTATCTTTGCAAACTCGTTTCTTGTGATAACTAAGCAAATATAACGAAGTTCTATTGCAATCTGATGATGCAAGAGCTCAGAACTCTGAGTCGTTGAACTGGGGACGTTAGAATATCAAAGGGTCAACGATATGAAAGGAAAAAAAAGATACATCGAGACCGAGATGCTAAAAAAAAGATGTATAAAAAAGACAAAGGTGTTTTTAAAAAAAAACATAGTATTATACTGAAATTTATGTTTGTTAAGTTGATTTTGAAAGATATCTATTTCTGTTATATGATGAAAATAATAAATGTGATATATTTGTATTAAAATAAATGAGGAGATGACTGTCCATAAAAAGGGTTAGAATACTGAGAAATCTAAGCTGTGATAAAAAAGAATATATATATATATATATATATATATATATATATATATATATATATATATATATATATATATATATATATATATATATATACATATGTATTTTTCGAAGCGGTTTGGTCAAAATGGAAGAATATATTACTGCAGTTTGCTGTAAACAGTGTATTAGTTAACAGTATTGTGGACGAAAAAGAAACCGAGAAAGTGTTGACAAGATGGAGTGAAAAAAGTGTTAGATTGAAAGGGCTTTCTACCTAGGAATAGAAGCTATAATGCTATTAGACCTTTATGAGTATGAAGCATCTGGTATTGTGGAGGTTTTCTGACCATATCCACCAATGACTTCGCAGTTATTGGGTAAATATGGCAATAGTAATAATAATAATAATAATAATAATAATAATAATAATAATAATAATAATAATAATAATGCTGTTTTGCTTACCTAACATGCGAATATAGCAATTGGCACATAACAACATTATAAATATACATTCATTACAAAAATCACATTAGGATGAACTCCAAGAAATTTTAAAAACTATTATACATTCTTAACGAATGAAACTATACGTAAGAAAAATGATTGAGAGAGAGAGAGAGAGAGAGAGAGAGAGAGAGAGAGAGAGAGAGAGAGAGAGAGAGAGATTTTTACAGGATTGTAAAGTTGAATTTGGACCAAAAGCCCTGGCATTGGGGACAGGAAGGCCATTCAGTGTCCATAAGCAAAAGGGGTGAAGGAAACGACGTAGCTGTTGTACGAAGGAAGCAAAGCAGCAGGAATGAAAGGATAGCAGAAAGCTAAAAGGATACTAGAAAGCGCAAAGGTTATTGCAGCTAGGAGCCGAAAGGATGGTGTAAAGACCTTTGATTAATGCGTACATACACCTCTTAAGGTCCACTACCTGAATTATCCCATATTTATTCAAATGTTGTTGCTGTTCTTAATATATTTTATTTTAATTGTTAATTACTTCTCTTGTAGTTTATTAATTTCCATATTTCCTTTCCTCACTTGATTATTTTCCCTGTTGGAGCCCTTGGGCTTATAGCATCCTGCTTTTTCAACTAGGGTTGTAGTTTAGCAAGTAATAATAATAATAATAATAATAACACCCTGGATTCGAAGCCCACTAAATTACTTTTGTATTTTAAGAACATACTTCATCACGACTTAGCTCAATGTAGGTCCTAGCAACCTTACTCAAGTGGAAGGCGCCCAATACTCTCATGAATAAGTAACTAAATTAAATAATGAATAACAACATAAATAATCCCCGCAAGGAGTTCACATAATGCCTCTCTAATATATTTTCGTCCTAAAATATTTTTTAGGTGTTCTACCTTTTTATGTTTATATTCCATACACAAACTTTTCTGAAATTTGGATTTTATTTCTTAATTTCTTCAGTAATACTACTTTTCCTCAATTTCTAAGTACGTATGTAGAAGAGATTCCATAAGTATTCACATCTACAATCTTAAATTTATGTTTTTATTAATAACGCAATTGTGTGTAAACTTCGTGCGAATTGCACTCAACATCGCCTCTCTCATTCCGCATTCATCTAGTTTCCCTCTTCAAACTCTGTCTATTCTCTTAGTCACTCCTTCCTTATTTTACACGATTCCTCTCATTTTCATACATTCACTCCACATTCGATTTCCCCTGAATATTCTTGCATCGCATATTTCTTTTCCTTCGTCTTTTTTGCTCTCCTCGTTTTGTGCCTCTTCTCCCTTACATTCCTTCTTTATTCCCCTTTTTGCCTCTATCCTCCAGAGGCAGCTAATAACTCTTCCCATAGACTGCTCTCTCCCTCTCTCTCTCTCTCTCTCTCTCTCTCTCTCTCTCTCTCTCTCTCTCTCTGAGGCCGTTAAGAGAGGTCGTTCCACTAACTGGAGTTTTACGTTTTTGGCCTTAAATATCCCTACTGTTGATACTAAGGGACCTTTCTATTACAAAAACTCTCTCTCTCTCTCTCTCTCTCTCTCTCTCTCTCTCTCTCTCTCTCTCTCTCTCTCTCATAAAAAGCCTTGCTAGTGAAGTCTTACTGTTGCCATATATTACTTGAAAATGGTAACTTCAAAGTCTTACATTTGAATTCATCTCAACTTTTTTTGGTTTCTAGGGTTAACACTTTCACTGCTAATGGCAAATTTAGACAAAATATTAAAAAGTTAAATACATTCTAAAATAACCTAAAACATACCAAGTTGGTAATCATTTGAAAGGTCTTGATGTAAGCTTACCAATAAATATCAACAAGCTAGAGTTTGGGTGGATTTTTAAGATTTTGCTACTTCATCAAGTTTTGTTGAATTCAGCATTGGTAGTGAAAGGGTTAAAACAGGATATATTTCTACAAAAGTTTCATTTTTAAACAAAAACAAAACAGAGATTAAAACAGGTTCTGCAAATTATATATTTAAGAAAACATTACCTTTAATTCGTTTAATAATTTTAATTGATTAATGGGCCAATCAAAGCCCCTTTGTGTTGATTCTATCTTTCCCAGTCACATTAATTGTTAATGTGATTTATAAGCAATTAAAAGTCTCCTTGAGGGTACACTCGGGAGCACTATTCTATATTATTTCTCTTCCTCTTGTTTTTTGAAGTTTTAATAGTTTGTATATGGAAGATTTATTTTAATGTTGTTACTGTTCTTAGAATATTTATTTAATTGTTAATTACTTCTCTTGTAGTTTAATAATTTCATTATTTCCTTTCCTCACTGGGCTATTTCCCCTGCTGGAGCCCTTGGGCTTATAGCATCTTGATTTTCCAACTAGGGTTGTAGCTTAGCAAGTAATAATGATGATGATAATAATAATAATAACAATAATAATGATGATAATAATAATAATAATAATAATAATAATAATAATAATATGTCAATCATTATCTTTGTCATTATTTACTATGGAACATCATCCAAATATCTACTGTATACATTATTCAGTCAAGATTATTACCGATAATTTTAGATACACAGCAACAACAAAAACAACAGCAACAAGAACAACAACAACCACCAATGCAACCATTTCTAGTCCACTGCAGGAAAAAGGGCTCAGACATGTCAATTCATGCCTTGAGTTTAGCCAGTTTTCATCACCATGCTGCCCAGTATGGATTGGTGATGGTGGGAGATTTTTGTCAGATCGCTCACAGCAAACCAACCCAATATAAAGTTTACATATAATCTAAATCTACTAAAAATTATTTTCATCTAATATCTATCATGGTGTGAATTGGTATCTAAATGAAACAAAAATCATTTTTCAAACGGCAATCAGTGGAAGAAAGCCGACAGCGTCCATGATCAAACTCCAGCTGTATCAACGGCACGTGACCCATTATCTCACCGTGACCTGTGCTGTTAATAGGGAGTATGTCCTCATTCACAAACTTCGAAAAGTTATGCCGCACACGATGTCATTTGCACATACAGTACCCGAGAGAAGCGGTTACTGTTTTAGGTGTTGATTCAACCAACAGCGTTCTAACAGGTTACTTATTTTCCTACGTCAAAATCCCTTATTTAGTTTTCATCCAATTAATGCCTAACTCTCTCTCTCTCTCTCTCTCTCTCTCTCTCTCTCTCTCTCTCTCTCTCTCTCTCTCTCATGAAATTATCAAGAAAATTAACGCAATTATCATAAAGTTGACCTCGTTGCAAAAAAAAAAAAAAAAAATAAATAAATAAATAAATCCGGGCTATAAAACCTTGAATTCAAGATGTTTATAAAGTTTTGGTACTAATTACATTAGTTTAGGGTTTTTCAAAATGTCACCGGCCCTATGGTCTTCAGGAACATGTTGTCAACAGGTGAATAAAAAATGTATAAAGAATATACCTAAATGAAGTGATTTTATCAACGGATACCTCAGAGAGTTGCTAATTTTTGTTGCTATTGAATGAATTATTCCAAAAGGAAGTAACAGCAGTACAGACTTTACTGACAGAACTATAAAAGCATTTAAAGTGCAGACCTCCCCAACGGCAGCTTATTTCTCGAAACCAGCTTGCCTTTCCCAGAATTAATTTAGACCGTAGGCGTGTTTGAAGTCTGTGAGACAACCACGTGGGAAGTTGCAGTTTAGATTAGGGTTAATTCGCTCAATCTTTTTGATCGATCTTGACCTTGACCTCTGACCTAGGACTTTCAAAACTGAATCACTTCCACGCCTCAACTAACAATTAATCCCTGAAAGTTTCACTTCTCTATGAGCAAAATATTGGCCAGGAAGTTGTTCACAAACAAATTAAAAAAACGGGAGAAAACCTAACCTCCTCCAAACTTTGTTGGCAGAAGTAAATATTGGCCAAATAACAATAATGAAAATATGACAATGAATTACAAAGTTACATTGACAGAATCAGGAGCATGGAACAAAGAATTAGGAAGTAGTTAAGCAGCAAATTCATAATATGACAAAGGATTACTTATGACAAATTAACAGGATCATGAGGGTGCTACAAAGGATTATGAAGTAGCTGCATGAAAGAATCATAAGCAGTGACAATGGATTATGGCATGGCAAATTAACAAAATAATAAGCATATGACAAAAGATTGAAGTTGACAAATCAACCGAATCATGAGCGTATGCCAAACGTTTATGGAGTACTGTAGTTACCTAGCAGATTCATAAGTATATGACAATGGATTGTGGAGTGACAAAATAACAGAAATATAAGCACAAGACAATGGATTTTGGCGCAGCAAAATAACAAATATAGGTACAAGACAAGGGATTGTGGCATGGAAAAATAACATAAATATAAGCCCAAGACAAGGGATTGTGCGGTGACAAAATAACAGAAATATACCCATCAGGCAAGGGATTGTGTGGTGACAAAATAACAGAAATATACGCATCAGGCAAGGGATTGTGTGGTGACAAAATAACAGAAATATAAGCACAAGACAAGGGATTGTGGCGTGGCAAAATAACATAAATATAAGCCCAAGACAAGGGATTGTGGAGTGGCAAAATAACAAAAATATAATTACATGGCAAGGGATTGTGGCGTGGCAAAATACCAGAAATATAGGTACATGACAAGGGATTGTAGCGTGGCAAAATAACAGAAGCATAAGTACATGGCAAGGGATGGTGGCGTGGCAAAATAAAAATTATAAGTACATGGCAAGGGATTGTGCCGTGGCAAAATAACAGAAATATAGGCATATGACAAGGGATTGTGGCGTGGCAAAATAACAGAAATATAAGTACATGGCAAGGGATGGTGGCGTGGCAAAATAACAGAAATATAACCACATGACATTGGATTATGATGTAGCTATATAACAAAATCGTAAATATATGACAGGGCTATGACGTGACAAAGTAACAGAATCATGACTAAATGACAATAGATTATGGATAGGCAAAGTAAGATATTCACGAAACGGGAATTTACAAAGAAGAGTGGGATTATGAAAGCTGGTTTTCTGTAGTAGACGTTGCCACGAAGGTGGAGACAGTTAATGTTGGTCATAATGATGGTAAAAAAAAAAAAAAATTCTAAAGGAGACAAGCTAAAGATTTATTACTACAGGATAACTTTCACCTTAAATGAAACCAGAAAAGCACAATACTTCACAAATAATCTAAGTATATTGTTATGTAAAACACAGCTTTTTATCTAAAATAAGACCAAAAGAGCACAGCAATTCACACATAATCTAAAGGTCCTATTACTAAAGAACAGCTTTCACCTAAACCACCTTAGCAGTACAGTCATTCAGAGATAATCTAAAAAGGGGTGGAAATAATTTCATAACAAGGCTATAATAACTTCCATATTATGACGTAATAAATTAGAGTATTGTTTCAATGGGGTAAGGGACCGTTGCTTAATCCTTCCGGTAATTAACTTAATGTTGGGGGGGGGGGGATCCTACCACCTGTGGATTCCACCTTACAGAGTAGTAATACTGTTTTAAAGGAAATAGGGCGCTTAGAAGAATAGGTAAGGTAGAGAGGATATGTAGGAGTGGGTATAGCACCTCAGGAGGGGAGACTCCAACCATGGTGCTATGGTAGGACATGCTTCTTGAAAATGAGCAGGGTATACACACACACACACAAACACACATATATATATATATATATATATATATATATATATATATATATACCCGTGTGTGTGTGCATTAAAGCCCTAAAAGAAAATGTTAATCAGTTTTTTCACTTTAATATACATTTCATGTTTATCACGTTTCAGTAGCCGTGATATCTAAACACACACATATATATATATATATATATATATATATACAAATATATATCATATATATATAAATATATATATATATATATATATATATAAATATATATACATACACAGTATATATATATATATATATATGTATATACATATATATATATATATATATATATATATATATGTATATACATATATATATATATATATATATTCCATTTCATCGCATAAACATTATTTGAATTTCACTCCACCTCAACACGAACAGGAAATTAACCATTAGCCCAGTTAATAATGTCTGCTATAACTCAAACAACTTTTCCCATAAATCCGGTGATAATTATCGCTCTGATGAACAATGACATTCATCTTCGAACTTCCACCACAAAAAAAAAAAAAAAAAAAAAAAAAAAAAAAAAAAAAAAAAAAAACTGAAGCAGGAGTCAAATGCTTTTAGCTAATTAAGAGTCCAAGGGTAAATAAAAACCTTTATTCTCGTTTTCCATACCATAATCAGGCTCCTTTTAATTATTAATCATTCTTTAATAAGTTCTTTCCTCTTTCATATAAATCCTCTCACCCCGTTAATTAGCCTTTGTTTCCTTGTTCTTGCCCGTCGGAGGAGGGGGACACTCACTTTCAGTCTCCTTCGTTCATTTCCTCCTTATTCGGGTCATTATCACACCTGCTCTTGCTCTCTTTCCTTTCTCCCTATCTTTCCTTAATCTTAAGTCAACATGGCTCTCATATATTCCTTTATTCGCCCATGTAATTGTCCATGTCGAAAAGGTAAAATTTATGCCATGAATTCAACATTTACAGCAACATTTGCAACTAATTCTTTTATACGAATTTTGTCTCTCATTCATTGCATTCTTTCTGTACGCAATTTTATTCGAATTCCTCTCCATAACAATTTAGTCTTTTCATGTTTAAAGGTTTAAAGGCCGCTCAGGAATGCCAAAGACAAGGGACAGTGACATTGCCCTATCAAGCAGGACAATGTCCTACAGACTGACCATATTACATATGATCAGCACCCAAGCCACCTCTCCGCACGAGGTAGGAGCAATGAAGCCCAGGGAATGGCTGCTGATGACTCAGCAGGTAGACCTGTGGGCTCTCCCAAACAACCCATCCTTAGCTCATAAGGATGGTGAGGGTGCAGCGACCAAAGGAACTAACTGAGATTACTAAGGGTGATGTGTTCGCGAGCCACCTTTAGTATTTGCTGGTATTGGTCTCTATAATTTCTACTTAAGATACAAATTCATACGAATGTTAATATTATGCTTTACTTGAAAATTGAACTTTCATTGACTTGGGATGTGTGAAAGTCAACTGTGTACTTCAACGAGGTAAATAGTTCATAGTTCATTTCAAACAGATCTATTATAACGCTGTTGCCGATCTGAAGGTATTTTATATCAATTATTCATTACTTATTTAGTGGTTTATCTATTTACTTATTTCCTTTTCTCACTTGGCAATTTTTTCCCATGTTGGAGCCCTTGGGCCTTTGGCATCCTGCTTTTCAAACTAGGGTTGTAACTTAGCCAGTAATAATAATAATAATAATAATAATAATAATAATAATAATAATAATAGAAATAGAATAACAATAAAAATCATAATAACAATAATACATACATACATATACCAAGGCACTTCCCTCAATTTTGGGGGGTAGCCGACATCAACGAATGAAACAAAACAAAAAGGGGACCTCTACTCTATTATTATTATTATAATAATAATAATAATAATAATAATAATAACAATAATAATAATAATAATAGTAATAATAATAATAATTTCGAAAATATATAAAAACAAACCAGTTCAACAGGGTTTATTGGTGAAGGAAGATGATTTTGATAAACAAAGGAAAAAGAAAAAGACTCGTGTTAGCGAAAAGAAGAAGAAGAAGAAGAAGAAGAACAACAACAACAACAACAACAACAACAACAACAAAAAGTAATATTATATATCTGGGCGAGCTTAATTATCATGAAACGAGTGAATAGCAAAAACTGGCTGGAAAAGATCACTGTAAACGTATGAAGTCTACTGATGGGTACCACCGTAAGCGATAAATTAATATGGGTGCGATAACAACAAAGTGTGGATATAGATACATTCACTTAAATATGACGTCCAGAGGGCTTTATAATCTAATTTAACGATTACAAAGACGAAATAATCACCTTAATAAGATAAGATAAAAACTTTTCTTATTATTTTACAATTAGCCCTGAAGTATCCATAAAGCACATTGAGACTTGCAATGGATCATTATCCTGATCACTTTTTAATAATTTCTTGAGGATCAGAAACAAACTTAGGATCTCGTTTCCCTTAAAGATTTTCCTGATAAGGTTTAAAGGTCACTCATGAATGGCAGAGGCAAGGGACAGTGACAATGCCCTAGCTAGCAGGATAATGCTCTAGAGACTGACTATATGTACATATGATCAGCCGCCAAGTCCCCTCTCCATCCAAGCTAGGACCAATGGGGGCCAGGCAACTCTCCATCCAAGCTAGGACCAATGGGGGCCAGGCAATGGCTACTGATGACTCAGATGATAAACCTATAGACTTCCCCCCAAAAAATCCATCCTTAGCTCACAAGAATGGTGAGGTTGCAGACACTTCAAAAAAACCTTCGAGCTTGAGCGAGGCTCGAACCCCAGTCCGGCAGATAGCCATGCAGGGACGTTTCCAATTGGCCACCACAACAACTAAAAACAGCCTCGCGTTTCTATCTATTTCTCCAAAAACTAATTTCCAGAGGGGCCAATGTCTGCGCCAGAGTGACCTCTTCTGGCAGGTCCAAGTCCCACTCGAAATTGCTCCTCAAGGAAGAGGACTTGCGTCTTGAGGACGCAGCCAACACCCTCGGGAGCCACTAAATAAAGCCATAAGTCTCCCTCCGGAACGGCCAGCAAGTCAACAGGAACCGTCAATATTGACACACTAGAAACCCTCGCCTCGACTCGACTCGATCGCCAGAAAGAGAGGTCGAGTAGGACCCGCCTGAGGAGGAGGAGGAGGAGAGGGTGAAGGAGGACTTTAATAAGACCCCCTTAATTCCCAGCTCTAATTTAAGACCACGGGGAGATGCATGTGAACTTCCAACTCACTCTCTCTCTCTCTCTCTCTCTCTCTCTCTCTCTCTCTCTCTCTCTCATTCAAAATTTTAGTGAAGAATGCCATAATGAGAGCGACTTAGCATAAAAATATTCATAAAATTTGGCGCATATTTGCAAGTACGTTCATGCAAGCATAATTCCCATGCGTATAGCATACTGCAAAATAAACATGCACTACTCTTTCTGACCATATCAAAGAAGAGAATTCTTTATAACAAATGATACCATAAGGATGGATATATATATATATATATATATATATATATATATATATATATATATATATATATATATATATTCCTTTTATGTTTTAATGAACTTCAGGATTCACTGTGGTATTTGATAGCTTGTTTATATTTTCTTAGTTCACCGATTAATCATTTAATCACATAATACAAATTCTAAAATCTTGTCCGGAAATATTCATAATGCAATATCTCTATATAATTTCTGCATCTGTATGCCATTAGACTTTGCAATTGTATACAGCTGGTTTAGACGAATTGAAGATCAATATTTTTGGGTCGAACATTTTTTAAAAATGTGTGCTAGTTATCAAGCTAATTGTTCCCTCTTACTTTTAATTAATTAGCCTTCCAAAATGAACTTTCCCTTCTTTTAAGCTTATTGGTTCCTCGTACTTTCGCTTAATTAGCCTTCCAAAATGAAGTTTCTTGATTCTTTCACCGTGCAATGTGAATTCATTCATATACATAAAAAGTAAATTATCTTAACCTTTAACCTTTTTAAGCTATGTGTATTTGCATAAACATTTATAAACCATCCAAGTATGCCAATATTTGTAATTGTTTTCCTCCAAAATAACAAAGCTACAATATACAGCCTTTTAGTTCTTAATTAAAAAAATCTCAGCCACTGTAGAAGCAGCAAGCTTTTTTTAACACGGAATCATCCGACTAACATTCCACTAAGAACAGAAAATAAAGCATTTCATGATAAGAGTGGCATTAGCTAAGCCATCCAAGTCCTTGCTTGATCTCCATGGTTGTAACGAACATATGTAGCATAGATTGCTCAGAAAGGCGAAAAATATTTATTACTAGATACAGAAAGCCAGGCAGCACAATGTTAGTGGAACTGGTGGCAAAAACAGAGCTCGTGTGGGATCGCCTTTAGTCAGAAAAGTAGCAGATGTGGGAGTAGGAAGACGAATGCCTGGAGGCAATCCCAGATAATAAAGATGCTGTAGGCAAGGGATAAGACCAGGTACGAGAATTTACGCAGAAATAGAATAAGACAGGTGGAGAGCAAGTACGAGAATTTAGGCAGAGAGAGAGAGAGAGAGAGAGAGAGAGAGAGAGAGAGAGAGAGAGAGAGAGAGAGAGAGGCCACAATCATAACTGTGGCCAGACAAATAAAACTTGAGAATTCTGAGAAATAAACCCTTTCTACGAGAGAGAGAGAGAGAGAGAGAGAGAGAGAGAGAGAGAGAGAGAGAGCAAAATCATAACAGTGGCCAGATAAATAAAACTTGAGAATTCTAATAAATCCTTTCTACGAGAGAGAGAGAGAGAGAGAGAGAGAGAGAGAGAGAGAGAGAGTCTTATAAGATTTTTCCTTTGGTCCCCAACTACTAGGCTAACAACACCCCAGCCCCCCCCCCCCCAACCCACCCCACACCCCCGCCCCTGTGAAGCCTGTTTGCCAGAGAGGGCGAAAGTTGCATCATTTGATCTGACGATAAGAACATTTGAAGCAATTTAAACCCAAGATGAAAAAACGACTTGTTCTTCTCCAGAGTTTGAAAGTAGCAGACCAACTCTCTCTCTCTCTCTCTCTCTCTCTCTCTCTCTCTCTCTCTCTTCGTTTCCTTCGTTGTTGAAGAAACTTCTCAAATCAAACTATGAAAAGAATGGCCCATTTTTTCCCTTCATTGCCAAAGAAATGGCCCAGCATCTTATTTCTTTTTATAACTTTCTTTATAACCAGCGCTTGTAAAAATCCAATTTTCGTTTTTTTTTTAGATTTGGGGAATCTGGGCCATTTGCTCAAATGGTGGAGGGCCAGGGAGGTCATTTAGTTAAAATGAAATAAAAAGAAGTACAAAAAGGCTGACAAGTGGTTGCAACTTACAATGTCTACAGTTTACCTCATAAGGAACACTGTCCATATTAACCCCATACGGAATTCCATCTTTTTATTTTTGTCTTTGAAGAAACTTAAAAAAATATGATACGCAAACTCCTGAATTTCAGTAACCATTATCACGGTGAGGGGTAGATGGAGATGGTTTGGGCAGCTCCACAAGAGAGATAAGTTCACCAAACTTTCAACTGGGCTCCACAAGGCACTAGAAGAGTTGGAAGACCCAGGCCTACATGGCTGAGGACTATGAAGCGTGAAGTAGGAGATGATGAACGGAGAAGTATTGAATCAAAAGTTCAAGCTAGAGGCGACTGGCGAAATCTAACGGAGGCCAAGGCGGAGATGATGATTGATAATGCAATTCAATAAGGTACCACTGCTAGGAGAGCAGGACACTACAAGCACAAGGGCCCCAACAGGCAAACACTCTCAGACAGGAAAAGAAACGGAAAAGTCAAGAAAAAACTATATATATATATATATATATATATATATATAAATGGCAAACAATATATATATATAATCAATCGAAATACGTAAGGTTAAATAAATAAGCAACATAAAATATGAAACGAGACTTACGCCAACCTATTCAAAAGAAAAGCATTTACACCAAGTTTGAACTTCTTAAGTTCCATGGATTCGAACACTTGATTGTACGTCAAGTTGGAATTTCTGAAGTTCCACGGATTCGAACATTTGATTGTACACCAATTTTGAACTCTTGGAGTTCCACAGATTCGAATATTTGATTGTACACCAAGTTTGAACTTCTGAAGTTCCACGGATTCGAATACTTGATTGTACACCAAGTTCGAACTTCTGAAGTTCCACGGATTCGAATACTTGATTGTACACCAAGTTGGAATTTCTGAAGTTCCACGGATTCGAACATTTGATTGTACACCAATTTTGAACTCTTGGAGTTCCACAGATTCGAATATTTGATAGTACACCAAGTTTGAACTTCTGAAGTTCCACAAATTCGACTACTTGATTCGGAAAATTACTCCACTTTTGGTTTGAGCCAGAACAATACATAGAAAATACTATGTAGTACGAATATTCAAGTAACTATTATTATTATTATTATTATTATTATTATTATTACTTGCTAAGCTACAACCTAATTGGATAAGCAGGATTCTGTAAGCCCAGGGGCTCCAATAGGGAAAATAGCCCAGTGAGGAAAGGAAATTAGGAAATAAATAAATTTCAAGTAATTACCAATTAAAACATTTTAAGATCAGTAACATCATTAAAGTAAATCTTTCATATAAATGTATAAAGTATAAAAACTTTAAAAAACAAGAGGAAGAGAAATAGAATAGTGTGCCCAAGTGTACCCTCAAGCAAGAGAACTCTACCCCAAGACTAGAGAACAATGGTATAATCTTGGATTGTCCTTCTCCTAGAAGAACTGCTTACCATAGCTAAAGTCTCTCTTCTACCTTTACCAAGAGGAAAGTAGCCAGTGAACAATCGTAATTAAGTAGTTAACCATGTAGCGATGAAGAATTGTTGGGTAATCTCAGTGTTGTCAGGTGTATAAGGACAGAGGAGTATGTAAAGAATAGGCCAAACTATTCAGTGTATATGCAGGCAAGAGGAAAATAAGCCGTAACCAGAGAGAAGGTTACAACGCAGTACTGCCTGGCCAGTCAACGGAACCAATAACTCTCTAACGGTAGAGTCTTTGAAGTGGTTTCAATCAGGACTCCTCTCTATGACACCTATCAGGTAGCTGAGTTTCTATCTGGTCTTTATTTCAGGAAGGGAACTCTTTGGTCTGAGTGTTCCTTCTGTCCTTGACGCCAAACGCGATTCCTTTTGCAAAGAATCGGATCACTCACAGATTCGCAGAATACCTCGATTCACGTTCGCTGTCCAACAGCGTTTAAGGAAAAGTTTCTCCATTGAATTTATTCCTCTTTGTTCAGCGCGAAAAGGATGTGATTCCTTGGAAAAGATTTGCATTTGAGCCTCGTTGCATTTTTTTTTTCTGGAGAAGGGGGAGTTAGATCTGGTTAAAAAAGGGAGTGGGGTAGGGGGGCGGGATTCAATTGGTCGAAAGGGGAGTTTGGAATTGATTGAAAGAGGGAGATGGAATTGAACTAAAAGGAGACCAGGAGTCGGTCGACGAAAGTGGGACCATGAATTGGTCGGAAAGGAAACCAATGATTATTCCAAATAAAGGTTGAATAGGGAAATATAAATCGGTTGAAAGGAGGAATAGGAAGTAAATTGGTTGAAAGAAGGAATAGGAAGTAAATTGGTTGAAAGGAGGAATAGGAAGTAAACTGATTGAAATGAGGAATAGTAAGTAAATCGGTTGAAAGGAGGAATAGGAAGTAAATTGGTTGAATGGAGGAATAGTAAGTAAATTGGTTGAAAGAAGGAATAGGAAGTAAATTGGTTGAATGGAGGAATAGGAAGTAAATTGGTTGAAAGGAGGAATAGGAAGTAAATTAGTTGAAAGGAGGAATAGTAATAAGTAAATTGGTTGAAAGGAGGAATAGGAAGTAAATTGGTTGAAAGGAGGAATAGTAAGTAAATTGGTTGAAAGGAGGAATAGTAAGTAAATTGGTTAAAAGGAGGAATATGAATTGGTCAAAGGGAAAACGAGGAGTTGGCCGAGAAGGGGACCAGGAATAAGTTGAATACGAAAAAGATTAAAACCAGTACAAAAAAAAGAATCAGGTCACTTCAGAGTCTAAGGAAGTTACAAATACATGTGACCTAAAACCACTCAAGTTTTCTTTCCATATTGATTTTAAAATACATTTGATTAACAAGAAATCTGAATAACCATCTTTCAATGCACTTTCCTATCTTGTGTATGCACTGGAGAGAGAGAGAGAGAGAGAGAGAGAGAGAGAGAGAGAGAGAGAGAGAGAGAATAGTCCTTTTTGCCACCTTGTCCAATTACCAAGGACAAGGAAAAGCCAGCAAGGGAAATAAAAACATAATAGACAACCGATTTCACCAGTAAACGAGAGAGAGAGAGAGAGAGAGAGAGAGAGAGAGAGAGAGAGAGAGAGAGAGCTTATCAGTTTCACCTACGAGCAAGTTCCTCTCGGTTACCAACAGTACAAGATATAAACAACAATACACAAAGTGTATTTTCATAATTCCAATTCTGAAATATAAAATAAAAATCATAATTGATGAAAACCTAATCAGTGATGAAGCAATGCGTTTAAGTCACATTGAAATATCATTTCTTAATTTGAACAATGAATGCTAAGATTCTTATGATGGTGTTTTTTTTTTTTTTTTTTATATTTACATACTGTGCAATTGTAGGCACATTTTGAAATATGTACCTAAAAACTCGCGTTATATGGACTATTAGTGAGAATATACGATTTCTTGTCCAATTTCTGATACTTAATTGGAATTCTCTTGCTTGAGGGTACACGCTGTCACACAATTCTATGTTTCCTTATTTTCTTTCCTCACTGGGCTATTTTCCCTGTTGGAGCCCTTGGTCTTATAAACATCCTTTTTTTCCAACAAGGGTCGTAGCTCATATAATAATAATAATAGAATAAATTCTTAAGTGACAATACCTTATCGCTATTCTCATCTATGTAATATAAACCCCGCTACATCAACCATCCAGAATGCAGTGATACCAAAACCCTCCCCAAAAATACCTTGCCATGGCCAGGCGATCTGACGGCTCCATCATAGCTACCCACCCTTCCGGATGGTCCACCCTTCAGGTAATTTTTTCCCCTTATAAATGAACCTATTTAGTATGCCAAGTGGTCGTAAAACTGTCCCAATACACTCGCCAGCTTCCTCCCTGGACTTTATCACCCAGAAAGCTCAGTTCGAGTGTGGCCTCCGAGGAGGAAGAGAAGGTCATTCCATGTCTCGAGCTTGGGGTCATCTTCCGTTTTCTCCCTTCGACTCCCCTCCCCGAGTCTCCCATCATTTATTTCTTTTGGTTTGAAGTGAGAGAGGGGAAGTCTGGCCCAGATTTTGGGAAGAAGCAGAAGAGAGGGAGAGAGCGAAATACATAGACGGGCAGAGGAGGAAGAGAATGAGAGAGAGAATATAATGACAACGAAGGGAATAGATAAAGATAACGTTGTATAATAGGAAGAACCAGAAAGATGAACTTCCCAATATAGATTTGATAAAGAAAAGGACTCTAATGACCTAGAAAGGGGATAGGATAAGATAACGTTGTATAACAGGAAGAACCAGAAAGATGAACATCGAAATATAGATTAGATTAAGAAAAGAAACCTAATGACCTAGAAAGGGAATATAATAAGATAACGTTGTATAATAGGAAGAACCAGAAAGATGAACTTCCAAATATACACTAGACAAAGAAAACGAATCTAATGACCTAGAAAAGGAACTAAATAAGATAACGTTGTATAATAGGAAGAACCAGAAAGATAAACATCGAAATATAGATAAACGAGAGATAGACCAAGAGAAAGAGATAGGTAGCGATGTTGAGGAAAACGGGCGACTCCTTCAGAGCAGGAACAGAGGAGAGGGGGGAGGGGGGGGGGGAGCCTCAAGTCAGTCAATATTTACACTTCCTGTTGACTTGCCGGTCATCGCCCGCGGATGAAACTTATTGCTTTATTTAACTAGGTCCGGGTCTAACCTCCATTGCCAGTCCAGTGGCAGCCAGCTCATTCGTTTTCACATGGATAATTCCCTAGACATTTTAATGAGAGAGAGAGAGAGAGAGAGAGAGAGAGAGAGAGAGAGAGAGAGAGATGTTAACGGTTTCATTTGTTATATAAATATTATCTCCTATTAGACTTTAACTTAGTAGAGCAGAAAATTAAAAAGTGGGTGGAGAGAGAGAGAGAGAGAGAGAGAGAGAGAGAGAGAGAGAGAGAGAGAGAGAGAGAGAGAGAGAGAGAGAGAGAGAGAGGAATATATGTTGACGGATTAATTCATTATATAAAAATTATCTCCTATTACACTAAAAAGTGGGTGTTGAGAGAGAGAGAGAGAGAGAGAGAGAGAGAGAGAGAGAGAGAGAGAGAGGAGAGAGAGAGAGAGAGAGGGAAATATGTTGACGGATTAATTCATTATATAAAAATTATCTATTACACTAAAAAGTGGGTGTTGAGAGAGAGAGAGAGAGAGAGAGAGAGAGAGAGAGAGAGAGAGAGAGAGAGAGAGAGAGAGAGAGGTTCCGGTGGAAAATATCTTGACTGTATCATTTATAAAAATATTTCCTATTATACTTTCGCTTCATAAAGCAAAAGGTTAAAAAGTGGGCTAATTTGCTGGGAGGGGGGGGGGGGTTGATGCAAAGACCCTTGTCATGCGTACAGTGAAGTATGCACGGGTTATTAATAGGCTGCACTATGCCCCACTTAGCAGCGTATTTAGGTTTAATCTTTGGTGATATAAGATAAAACCTTCATTGCAAATTCCGAGAGAAAAGAGTAAACTTTACCAACTCAATAAAGTGTAAATAAAATATTAACACACCAATATATGAGGTTCTTGGCGGCTGACACTCATAGTTAATTTAGAAAATCTCCAAAACCGCGTCAACGACTAAAAATTGTTGGTTTGTCAACTTACATACCACTATCAAACTGAAAATCAGGTTCTTCGACCACATTTCCACTGAACAAATATTTAGGGCTTCTTAGTTCAGAAGTAATACCATTTTCTTTCACTAAAAATTACATATAATTATAAATATCATATATATATATATATATATATATAATATATATATATATATATAAATATATTTATATATATATATATATATATATGCATAATATATTATGTTTTAATTTGATTAATTTCTAATCTATAGTAAAACTTACAATAGTACTTAATCACACTTTCGGCAAACTTACGTGGCCAGGATGTGGAATATTAACCCTGTAAGTCGCTTAAATATTTAGAAATGAACAATCTGGTCATATAGGGTGTAACTTGAATTCTCTCTCTACATTACTAACTTGAAAATATTGCTTACCACAATTTGATCACTATCAAATGTTATTTCTAAGAGCCACTTGAACAATCAATATTTCTCCTCAATATTTTGGATCAATCTCATGGAAGGAAGCCTTAGAAGACTAAATTGAAGCAAGAAGTAAAAGTTAAACGAACTAGAACAACAAGAAGGAGGAAAGAAAGTAGGAAGAAAAGAAGAGAGGGAAAAGTAGGCAATTTAGAAGACTGAAACCTGGCCACTGCAAATACCCTCAGTAATGCACACGCCTACCTAATTACGGGAGGCTACGTTTGCGAGGGGCAAACAGAATATTCCGAGGAGTAAAGAAGTCATTAATCAGAGAATTGAAATGAATTGCATTATCGGGATCGTTCTTCCTTACTTCGTTAGATATCAAGTTCTTCGTCTCCTAGTTTGGGATGGCAAATGAATTTCATTCAATATTATATAAGAAATCAAAATATGTGAATTGTAAATACACTATATGTAAAATAAAAAAATTACGCATGTAACTATACTATGATGTATATGTTATAAACTGTGAGATTGTAAAAAAAATGAATTAATAGCTAGTAAGTATTTAAGAGTAATGATGCGTATATATTGCTAACCGTAGGGACTTTTAAATGCTTCAAGGTCGCTCAAGAATGGCAGAAGCAAGGGACAGTGACAATTCCCAAAAGACTGACCACACTACATATGACCAGAGACCAAGCTATGACCAGGGAGGGGCAGGGAATGGCTGCTAGTGACTCAACAGATAAGAAATTCTGTATAGGCTCCCTTAAACCACCACTCTCCTTAGCCCACAAGGATAGTGAAGTTGCACACATAAGAAACTATTAAGTTTGAGTGGGTCTCGAACCCCAGACGACCAGACATGTTAGTTTCCAATAAGCTACCACAACTACAAAAACATTTCAATCTGCTACATGGATGTTAGCTAATCATTATACATGTACAGTATATATATATATATATATATATATATATATATATATATATACACAATAGTTATTGCTCCTGTTAAAAGTTTACGGAATAATTAATAATTCCCATAGCTAAACTAGAGGGGCACTCAGTACAGCACAGACCTCCGCTGCGGAAGCTTATTTCTCAACCTTGACCTTTGACCTTAATACGTATTAATTGGCGTGGATTTTCATGCACTCAAATATGAACTAAGTTTGAAGTCTCGGTGACACCGATGTCTAAACTTATAGCTGATTACGTGAATTGGACATTTTGCTTGACTGTGACCTTCCAAAATTTATTAATTTCGAACTTTTTACATAACAGACAATCCCTTCAAGTTTCATTACTCTACGATTAAAATTGTGGTCAGGAACCAGTTCACAAACACACAAAACAGGGGCGAAAACTTAACCTCCTTCCTACTTCGTTGCCGGAGGTAATAAAACGAAAATGAAAAGCTGATTAACATTTCCAGTCCCCTACCTTCTTTACTCGAAGAGATTCATAATATTTTTTAAATGTATAGCTATAATTACTTGGTGCTCCTAAGTTAGATCAATACTAAAACATCTATCACGTCACATTCATAATTATTGATGGGCTTCAAGATATAAAAAATATTACCAAAAGATTTCCTTTAACT
>NC_090747.1:103543940-103546440 GCF_036898095.1 Palaemon carinicauda | reverse complement strand
AGTTTCATTACTCTACGATTAAAATTGTGGCCAGGAAGCAGTTCACAAACACACACACACAAACAGGGGCGAAAACATAACCCCCTTCAAACTTTGTTGGCGGAGGTAATAAAACGAAAATGAAAACCTGATTAACATTTCCAGTCCCCTACCTTCTTTACTCGAAGAGATTCATAATATTTTTAAATGTATAGCTATAATTACTTGGTGCTCCTAAGTTAGATCAATACTAAAATATCTATCACGTCACATTCATAATTATTGACGAGCTTCAAGATATAAAAAAATATTACCAAAAGATTTATTTTTATTCGTCATAAATTTGCGTTAGGAATCAAAATCTGCTTTGGTTTAAGTGCAAAGGGTACCGCAAACTAATTTATTAGTCCAAGTCTTTACGATATTCAAGGCAGGACAATTATGAGATGAACTCTGAAATTTTCTTCATTCCAACTGAATGAAAAAGGACAATTCACAATATTTACTCAGAGATATGCCGAGGGTAACACGAGTAAAAAATCGTACAGGATTAGCTACAGCAAATTCTGCAACAATCAGCTGTTTGAAGGGTGGATTTGGAAAATCTAGTTAACACTCAGCTGATACAAGATTTTCTGCGTATCTCCGAGGTCCAATCTTTTCCTGCTACCTCAAATTATGTTTACTCTCTCTCTCTCACTCTCTCTCTCTCTCTCTCTCTCTCTCTCTCTCTCTCTCTCTCATATCTTACTACTACTTCACTATCACTAACTTTTTCAGTGCAGTTATAAAGTATTATCGTACTTAAGTAAGTCACTTTTCAACAAACCAAACTATGACCTTTATAATAATAATCTCTCTCTCTCTCTCTCTCTCTCTCTCTCTCTCTCTCTCTCTCATATCTTACTACTACTTTACTATCACTAACTTTTTCAGTGCAGTTATAAAGTATTATCGTACTTAACTAAGTCACTTTTCAACTAACCAAACTAGCACCTTTATAATAACCACTCTCTCTCTCTCTCTCTCTCTCTCTCTCTCTCTCTCTCTCTCAAGACACTTTGTACATTTACCTCTATTTTCCTCCTCTCTTCAACTACAGTCATTACCCTTACTTCGCTCAATACACGATTCTTCTTCTCCATCCCTATCTGTAATCAGAGGCATTCAGGAAAGTGTTGCGAAAGTGACATCTGAGAAGAATTCGTGATTATCGCAATTTGGGGTTGATTATTAGGGTCAGGTATTCAAAGGAATATAAAACAAGAAGAAGAAGAAGAAGAAGAAGAACTAAGAGGGGAAGAAGAAGAAGAAGAAGAAAAAGAAGAAGAAGAAAAAGAAGAACTGAGAGAAGAAGAAGAAGAAGAAAAAGGAAAAGGAAAAGAAGAAGAAGAAGAAGAAGAAGAAGAAGAAGAAGAAGTAGAAGAAGAAGAAAAAGAAGTTAAAGAAAAAGAAAAAGAAGAAGAAAAAGAAGTTGAAGAAAAAGAAAAAGAAGAAGAAAAAAAAAGAAGAAGAAGAAGAAGAAGAAGAAGAAGAAGAAGAAGAAGACACGATAAAACAGAACATTAAGAACTATGAGGTAAAAGGAATTAAAGAAAATTTAGGAATGCCAGTCAACCCTAACGAAACAAGACATCAAATAATGCCAGCTCGTAAAGTAATTTCTATAGAACTGCTGTTTGAAAGCCGAAAGGGTTAACAACCATCCCACGGTCTATTTATGTGAGGTTTTAATGGGACCTAATAAAAATCTGTTTATTGGGACAAAAAGGGAAAATCGGAAGTCAAGCCAGAACACGGTCCAAGAGATGGTAAAGGGTGACATTACTGGACGCACTGTCTGTATTGAAAAGTAGCTTTGATGAGGGTATATGTTAGGATTTTATACTTTTAATATAATTGATAATGAGAATATATACACGTAATGAATCAACTATAAAGTAATATTTTTTGTAATGCAAGCTTACTCAGACTAAACGTCTAATCCCCACGTTTAAATAAAAAAATGTAAATCTGCATATATATATATAGGCCTATATATATATATATATATATATAGAAATACAGTATATATATATAATATATATCTATATATATATATACATATATATGTATGTATATATATATATATATATATATAAACGTCTATAAATACAAAATAATTACACATAGAAACACACACACATATATATAATATATGTATAAAATATATATATATATATATATACATATATATATATATATATATACAGTATATATATAAAATATATATATATATATATATATATACATATGTTTATATATATATAGATATATATATGTTTATACATATATATATATATATATATATACACATAAACATATATATATACATATATATATATATATATATATTTATATATATATATATATATATATACACACACACACAATATACCTGAGGAAAAAATCCACATTTCTTTCTAAAAGAAAAGTAAAGACTCTCCTTCAAGACACACGAATATATATATATATATATATA
>NC_090747.1:103538940-103541440 GCF_036898095.1 Palaemon carinicauda | reverse complement strand
CTTACCTTCAAGACACACGAATAATCATCACCGAAGGTTCCACAAACATCTTGGTTACAAATGCCAGTAAATAAACAGGATCTAAAAAAAAAAAAAAAAAAATATTGTAACTTTTTTAATGTAACATTTAGATATAAAATGAAATTAAATTCTGTCCATTTTACATTCATATATTTCATATGATTTTGGAAAACCATACTCTTTTAGCTATCACCCCAATGCACAACGGCCTTTGATGAAAAGACAAAAATATCTAATCAATCAATCAATGAAACCATTTCCTTTTAAATCGAAAAATATGCAATTTAAACAATGAATAAAACCATTTCATTTTAAATCAAGTCAATTGAATCTTGTCGTTTTTGAAAATACATATTCCAAAAATATCAGATTCTTGGCTGATGTATGGAGATGAAATTGTCTCTCGGATACGAAATGGAATTGTGAACATATAAGCAATGGTTGATGTATGGGGATGGAATGGATGGAATTTTCCTTTTGGTTATAGAAATAGGATTGCGAATAGAATACCCACTGGTTGGTGTATGGAGATACAATCCTAAGTGATTCATGAAATGGAGTTGTGTATGGAATTGTAGGGGATGAGTTGAGAGAAAATGTTGCTGAAAATGATTGGGTAATTAAAATGCTGGGTATGGTTAGAGTCATGATGAGCAATAGATCAAGAAAGTCAAAGTAACTACGGTAAATGGAATTTAATTCTTAAAACAACTGGTAATGTCTATTCAAAATAAAAAGGTGTAATTGGAAGATATCTGAAAGGGCATCACCTTGATTCACAAGCTTCCACCGAATGTAAATAAAAATGAGAAAGAAAAAGACGATATTTAATAATAAATTGTTTGAAAATAGCAATTAAACAGTGACAAAATAACATAAATGAATAATACTAATGAGAAATTAATAGAATTGATCCAAGAAAGCCTTTTCATTTGGTTACATAGATGTCAAGATATTACATCTCTGTATTACAGTATTGAATTTAAAGGTTTAAAGGCTGCTCGAGAATGGCAGGGGTAAGGAGCAATGACAATGCCCTATGACAATGCCCAAAAGACTGACCATAGCTACATATGATCAGAACCCAAGCCCCTTTCCAACCAAGCCAAGACAGGGAGGACCAGGAAATAGCTGATGATGACCCAACGAGTAAACCCATAGGCTCCCCCATATCCCCATCCTTAGCTCACAAGGATGGTGAGGTTGCAGACACAACAAGAAACTATCGAGCATAAGCGGGACTCGAACCCAAGTCCGGCAGATCATCAGGGAGGGACGTTTCCAATAGACCACCACAACATAGATTTCGTGAAATACAACGATGTATTACTATGTTGCATTTCCTATAAATCAAATACAACGCATGAAATAAACACATCTGGCACCTTCCATACCCAAAAGCAAGACCCCATTTAAAACAGTCACCCATAAGAAGGTCACTCCTCAGAACCTTCATGAGCATCACTTAATAGATATGGAAATGCATATGACTCCTCGCCACCCAAAGTGCCATAAACCCCAAGAGGAGTGGACGGACGGCGCATGCGCAGCCTGGAAATGCTAAACGGAAACGACCTTTGAAGCCATCAAAGCTATGATCTATCTCGACGATAGGACCGCGGGTGGCCAAATTGTGAAATCTGCGGGGCCATGCGAAGGACGATAGGAGGATTCGAGTGGCGTTTGATGTCCTGTTTATATCCTACGGGACTCCAGAGTTATACTTTCTGACACTTGTGTGTTTATTGGAGGATGAGTGACGTCAGTCCGAGCGTCATTCTTCACATTTAAATGTGGTTGATTTGGTTTTTTATTTCTTTCATATTTCAAGGCGGAAATTATTTGTATTTTTTGGAAGTTTGTTTTTTGAGCTAGTAACTTTAATAATAATAATAGTTTTCTGAGTAAGAAACTTTAATTAATTACTACTACTACTACTACTACTACTACTACTACTACTACTACTACTACTACTACTAATAATAATAATAATAATAATAACTTATGAGCAAGCTTCTAACCACCGGTTATACCGTAGTAAATTGAATTATTAGAAAATTCATCTCACTTGCAATTTTCCATCTGAAATTTTCACAAAGCCTCTCTACCAATAAGTAAGTCTAAAACATTAAATTTCAGAGCCTAAAATCGATATATTAACTATATAAAGTTGAAGGAAAATTCAACAAAAACCGAATTTATATTTTAATAACACAATAGGTACAATCATCCTTCAAGCTCGTCAGAGGAAAAACCAGACTTATCATTGTTACAAAATCAATCAAATTAGAATTACCAAGGAAAATGTTAATCTAATATGGACCTGAAATTAAATTCACGGGTTTACCTCCCGATGGGTCCCAGGAGACCATTCAGGGATGAGGTTCAGGGTTTGTGGTGGCCTATTGGAAACGTCCCTTCCTGCCCATCTGCTGGACGGGGGTTCAAGTCCCGCTCAAGCTCTATAGTTTCTTGCAGT
>NC_090747.1:103531440-103533940 GCF_036898095.1 Palaemon carinicauda | reverse complement strand
ATAATAATAATAATAAAAATGTTTTTCTAATACGCAAGATTAATAGACACGGCATGGTGTTTTACTCAATTTAATAATAATAATAATAATAATAATAATAATAATAATAATAATAATATGTTTTTAATACCCAGGATTAATAGACACGGCATAGTGTTTTACTCAAGTTAATAATAATAATAAATAATAATAATAATAATAATAATAATAATAATAATAATAATAACAATAAAAATAGTAATAATAATATTTCAATAACAATAATAATGTCTACATATTACATATTATTTGAACCTTCCTTCAATTACCACAAAGATTCCAATGTTAAAAGAAAAATCTCTAGGACCCAAGTATAAGCCTTATCTGCATTAAGTAAAGAGGTCATTATAGCTTTGAGTTTTTTCCACTGAAGATTTTTTTTTTCTTTTTTCGGGTGATGGATCGACCTAATAAATTCTACTGCCCTCACGGGTTTTCCTTACTTCCATACAATGTTTTAAGGGAAGGTGGGCGTTCCATTATCTTCTTTTTTTTTTTTTTTAAATAATGAGGAGAATATTCTTGCGCTTACGCATGTGTGTGCAGGGATAGACTTCTATGTACGAACATACACAAAGGCATATATATCTATATATATATGTATATATATATATATATATATATATATATATATATATATATATATATATATATACAGTATATATATGATGTGTATACATACAATATATATATATATATATATATATATATATATATATATATATATATATATATATATATATATATACATACGTATATATAATGTGTATACATACAATATATATATATATATATATATATATATATATATATATATATATATTTAAATATATACATAAATATATATATGTGTATATTACACATATACAAAAATATATATATATATATATATATATATATATATATATATATATATATATATGTGTGTGTGTGTGTGAGAGAGAGAGAGAGAGAGAGAGAGAGAGAGAGAGAGAGAGAGAGAGAGAGAGAGAGAGAGAGAGAGAGAGAGATAAAATACTTTCGTAATAATTCCCTCCTTTATAAATTAGTAATACTATCTTATTTGCGTATCTAAAAGCATCAAAACAAACGAACAAAGGACATACGTTTACACACGTGCGCATAAGCTCTAAAAGTCAACGATAATTGTGTGTATATATAGGTTATGTTGAATGTCGATGTGCAGGAAAATCTCTATTTGAAATACATCATCTTCTGTTACCAATTTCATAGGTTAAAACACCTTTTGTTAAAGTTCTACGAAGATACTAATAACAGTGTTGCCAACTAAAAAGTCCTTATAGGCATTAGGATACATTTCTACTGTTGGCTACACTGGCTGAGGAGGATGGCAAACAAACAGAAAAAAAGGGCAAAGTTATATTACGTGTCTGAAAGAAGATAGAAAATATTCATAATTCCTAAGCTTGATATTATCAGGAAACTAGAAAAGCACTCTCGAGGGAGTAGACCTCCACCACGGAAGCATATTTCTCGAAACCAGCTTGCCTTTCATTGAATCAATTTAGACCGTAGACGTATTTGAAGTCTTCGTTTCGTGACAACCATGTGCAAACTTGGACTTTCAAAATTGAATCACTTCCACGTCTAAACATAAGAATTACCCCCTGACAGTTTTACTACTCTACGAGTAAAACTTCCACGTCTCAACATAAGAATTAACCCCTGAAAGTTTCACTACTCTATGAGTAAAATTGTGACCAGGAAAGTTGTTCTTAAACCAAAAAAACAGACAAACAGGGGCGAAAACATAATCTCCTCCAACCTTCGTTGGCGGAGGATAAGACTAGTGAAAAAGACATCTTGGCTTGTGAACAAAGGACCAGGGGTCTACACAAGGCCTCTTCCTCCCTCAAAAAATATTACAACACTTATGTGCTTCCTTCCTTTAGGCACGCATTTAGAAGCATTACCTTTGATCCAGTACTATCAAAAATTAATAAGGGTGCAAGGCGTTTCAAATCTGAGACTTGGTAATACAGGGGGAAGATACTGTTATTGTAAAGCTTCAGCAGCGTCGAAAAAGCAACACATCTTTCGGAGATTTATTATTACTGATATTGGGAAAAGTTATTGCGGTTGGCAGCAATCTAATATTAGGATGTGTATATTCGAACAATGTGACCGCCATGTATGGACACAATGAAAGAATGAGAGGATGGGGGATGATTCATAGCATTACATCAAATCGAATAGAAGTTTTGGGTGAGAGAGTGGACAGAAAAGCAGGAGAAACTACTTCTGAGGCACAATCAGTGCCTTGATTGTCGTATTTTGTAAACAACCTTTAGTATCACTTCAATAACTTTAACTTTTCATTCTTGTGAGCTATGGATGACGGTCTACTTGCGGAGTCTTCAGCAGCCATTGCCTGGCCCTCCATGGTCCTTAACGGGGTTTGGGAGAGCCTAGATATCTACCTAATGAATCTTAAACAGCC
>NC_090747.1:103515016-103530940 GCF_036898095.1 Palaemon carinicauda | reverse complement strand
TAATCTATAATAAATTATATTCAATTTCCTCATCCTCAAACAAAACTCATATTCTTTCTACACACACACACACACACACACACACACACACATATATATATATATACATATATATATATATATATATATATATATATATATATATATATATACACACATATATATATATATATATATATATATATATATATATATCATCATCATCCATAACTAGTCCACTGCAGGACAAAGGCCTCAGACGTATCCTTGCACTCGCGTCTGTTGATGGTCTTTCTAACCCAGTTTATACACGCAAATTTTCTTGGCTTGTTAAACCATTGTCTTCTCTTCCTTCCCCTGCTTCTTTTGCAATCTCTAGGGACCCATTCTGTTATTCTTAAAGTCCTATTTTCTGTCATTCTCATTATATATCCTGCCCACGTCTATTTCTTTTTCATATATATAAAAGGTAGCATATTGCCTGTTTTTATGTAGGCATATATTTTAAGATCATAGGCTTAACCAAGAATTCTCTCTCTCTCTCTCTCTCTCTCTCTCTCTCTCTCTCTCTCTCTCTCTCTCTCTCTCTCTCTCTCTCTCTCTCTCTCTCTCTCTCTTTGAAAAGTTATCAACAACATATCCCACCGACTTAGGAGAAATTTTTCAGCACAAAATGAAACCTTTCCTTTTTAATTGTTTTAAAATGTTGACTAAAATATTAAGTTTAATTTGAGTTTGACAGACAAATAAGGTCTAGATAATGTTTTCCAAAAATTCAAAGTTTAAATTATATATATATATATATATACATATATATATATATATATATATATATATATATAGAGAGAGAGAGAGAGAGAGAGAGAGAGAGAGAGAGAGAGAGAGAGAGAGAGAGAGAGAGAGAGAGAGAGAGAGAGAGAATTCGGATATTATCAGGGTAAGATACATACAGAATAAACCTCATATTTATAGCCTAGATAACTTTTGGAAAAATCTCTAATATTGCTGCCTATTAAATAATAACAATAATATACTAAAGAACCAAAAATAATTAGATTTACATCAGCTAGAAGATCTATTCAAAAGTTGACAGAAAAAAGTAAAATCCAGTTTTATGTACATTAATTACACGTATAGTTTCCAAACACATAATTATACTTCAAAATTAAGCTTACGTTCCTGTCATGCTGTTATTTCATTGCAGGTGATATATAAAGATCAATGTCTTTATGTATAGTACTTATCCCCTGCTTTTAATAAAACCTTTCATTGTTTAAGTAATATTCTCGGTTGTTAATTTATTCATGTGTAGAGGATTTTTAAAGTAATCGCTAACTTATACAAAATGACATTATTCTCACTTAATAGTTTTTTTTTTTCATTTGTTTTGGATAATTTAATTTGCAATCTCAAACTGTTTGATTTTGTTGTATTTTCCTTTTAGAATTTATTATTTATTTTTTCTGTTTATTTTTTCGTACAGAGGTCCTCTACTTAGAAAAGCAGCTTGACTTTTAATAATAATAATAATAATAATAAAAATGTTTTTCTAATACGCAAGATTAATAGACACGGCATGGTGTTTTACTCAATTTAATAATAATAATAATAATAATAATAATAATAATAATAATAATAATATGTTTTTAATACCCAGGATTAATAGACACGGCATAGTGTTTTACTCAAGTTAATAATAATAATAAATAATAATAATAATAATAATAATAATAATAATAATAATAATAACAATAAAAATAGTAATAATAATATTTCAATAACAATAATAATGTCTACATATTACATATTATTTGAACCTTCCTTCAATTACCACAAAGATTCCAATGTTAAAAGAAAAATCTCTAGGACCCAAGTATAAGCCTTATCTGCATTAAGTAAAGAGGTCATTATAGCTTTGAGTTTTTTCCACTGAAGATTTTTTTTTTCTTTTTTCGGGTGATGGATCGACCTAATAAATTCTACTGCCCTCACGGGTTTTCCTTACTTCCATACAATGTTTTAAGGGAAGGTGGGCGTTCCATTATCTTCTTTTTTTTTTTTTTTAAATAATGAGGAGAATATTCTTGCGCTTACGCATGTGTGTGCAGGGATAGACTTCTATGTACGAACATACACAAAGGCATATATATCTATATATATATGTATATATATATATATATATATATATATATATATATATATATATATATATATATACAGTATATATATGATGTGTATACATACAATATATATTTATATATATATATATTATATATATATATATATATATATATATATATATATATATATACATACGTATATATAATGTGTATACATACATATATATATATATATATATATATATATATATATATATATATATATTTAAATATATACATAAATATATATATGTGTATATTACACATATACATAAAAATATATATATATATATATATATATATATATATATATATATATATATATGTGTGTGTGTGTGTGAGAGAGAGAGAGAGAGAGAGAGAGAGAGAGAGAGAGAGAGAGAGAGAGAGAGAGAGAGAGAGAGAGAGAGAGATAAAATACTTTCGTAATAATTCCCTCCTTTATAAATTAGTAATACTATCTTATTTGCGTATCTAAAAGCATCAAAACAAACGAACAAAGGACATACGTTTACACACGTGCGCATAAGCTCTAAAAGTCAACGATAATTGTGTGTATATATAGGTTATGTTGAATGTCGATGTGCAGGAAAATCTCTATTTGAAATACATCATCTTCTGTTACCAATTTCATAGGTTAAAACACCTTTTGTTAAAGTTCTACGAAGATACTAATAACAGTGTTGCCAACTAAAAAGTCCTTATAGGCATTAGGATACATTTCTACTGTTGGCTACACTGGCTGAGGAGGATGGCAAACAAACAGAAAAAAAGGGCAAAGTTATATTACGTGTCTGAAAGAAGATAGAAAATATTCATAATTCCTAAGCTTGATATTATCAGGAAACTAGAAAAGCACTCTCGAGGGAGTAGACCTCCACCACGGAAGCATATTTCTCGAAACCAGCTTGCCTTTCATTGAATCAATTTAGACCGTAGACGTATTTGAAGTCTTCGTTTCGTGACAACCATGTGCAAACTTGGACTTTCAAAATTGAATCACTTCCACGTCTAAACATAAGAATTACCCCCTGACAGTTTTACTACTCTACGAGTAAAACTTCCACGTCTCAACATAAGAATTAACCCCTGAAAGTTTCACTACTCTATGAGTAAAATTGTGACCAGGAAAGTTGTTCTTAAACCAAAAAAACAGACAAACAGGGGCGAAAACATAATCTCCTCCAACCTTCGTTGGCGGAGGATAAGACTAGTGAAAAAGACATCTTGGCTTGTGAACAAAGGACCAGGGGTCTACACAAGGCCTCTTCCTCCCTCAAAAAATATTACAACACTTATGTGCTTCCTTCCTTTAGGCACGCATTTAGAAGCATTACCTTTGATCCAGTACTATCAAAAATTAATAAGGGTGCAAGGCGTTTCAAATCTGAGACTTGGTAATACAGGGGGAAGATACTGTTATTGTAAAGCTTCAGCAGCGTCGAAAAAGCAACACATCTTTCGGAGATTTATTATTACTGATATTGGGAAAAGTTATTGCGGTTGGCAGCAATCTAATATTAGGATGTGTATATTCGAACAATGTGACCGCCATGTATGGACACAATGAAAGAATGAGAGGATGGGGGATGATTCATAGCATTACATCAAATCGAATAGAAGTTTTGGGTGAGAGAGTGGACAGAAAAGCAGGAGAAACTACTTCTGAGGCACAATCAGTGCCTTGATTGTCGTATTTTGTAAACAACCTTTAGTATCACTTCAATAACTTTAACTTTTCATTCTTGTGAGCTATGGATGACGGTCTACTTGCGGAGTCTTCAGCAGCCATTGCCTGGCCCTCCATGGTCCTTAACGGGGTTTGGGAGAGCCTAGATATCTACCTAATGAATCTTAAACAGCCATTGCCTTGCTCTTCCTAGTCCTTAGGGGGTTTGGGAGAGCCTGGAGGTCTACCTGCCGTCTTCCTTAGCCATTGCTTGGCGCTCTCTGGTCCTACTTTGGGTGGAGAGAGTGCTTGGGCGCTGATCATATGTATATATGGTCAGTCTCTAAGGTATTGTCTCTGTCCCTTGCCTCTGCTATTCATGAGCGGCCTCTAAACCTTAAAACCTTGCTCTTCTCTTTTAAGAACAAACCTTCCAGGATGATGATAACAATAATCTTAAAATTAGAATAATAAGGATCACTTTAAGATTTCGTATAATTCCTAGACTGGTGAGGTTCTTTGAATGTAGTGTGAAAGTCCTTAGGAGCTAATGAGAACATAACCCAACGAGTGTACGCGACCCATAAAAAAAGGACGGATAAATATTTAGATGGCTATGCACCCACCGATTCAACCCTTCCAAACCCCTCCCCTTCCCTAAGTACAACACGGCAGTTTCGTCAATTTATTTTTTATTATATAAGGGAGAGATATGTCTGTGGATTTGAATAATAATGAAGATGATGATGATAATAATAATAACAATAATAATAATAATAATATTAATAATAATAATAATAATAATAATAATAATAATAAACTGGATTTCTATTTCAGTTTATTGAAATAGTTTATATATTGACCCTAGCCCCCTTAATAATAATAATAATAATAATAATAACAATAACAACAACAACAACAACAACAACAACCAACTGGAAACCTATTTCGGTTTATTAAAATATTCCCTATATTGAGCCGCCGCTTTCCCTCTCTCGACCCATAAAATCAAAGTTTTATTTACTTTCAGGGGGAAACTAAATCAGTGTTTAGGGAGAAGGGGGAGGGGGAGGGGGGTCTTCATCAGGGACATATTAGACCCCGGAGCAGCGTTAAATCCATTTAGGGTTACTTCTGCTAAACTCACTCGGAGTATTTACATAAGCGCATCAGCACCGTTCCAGAAACTTCCAGTTTTAATCCTTCTCTAAGCTGTTGAGAGAGAGAGAGAGAGAGAGAGAGAGAGAGAGAGAGAGAGAGAGAGAGAGAGAGAGAGAGAGAGGGGGGATGAATTAATGATGAGATATTGAATACATTTCATGGCGTGAGTTACTGGATATCAGATCTTTACTCATTAATAAGTTGAATATAGCAGAAAATATTATGCGAATTCGACGACAACTTTATCATAAACTAGTGTACAAGACCCGTCAAAAATGACGGCTAAATATTTAGATATGCATATACAAGCAACCCCCTCTCACCAGGGTAGAACTACTCCCTCTCCACCCAACCCATGGGACGGGCATAGCTGAGCGTGACCGTGTGTATGTATGTATGTATGTATGCATATATATATATATATATATATATATATATATATATATATACATCATCATCTCCTAAACCTATTGACGCAAAGGGCCTCGGTTAGATTTCGCCAGTCGTCTTTATCTTGAGCTTTTAATTCAGTACTTCTCCATTCATCATCTACTTCGCGCTTCATAGTCCTCAGTCATGTAGGTCAGGGTCTTCCAAATATATATATATATATATATATATATATATATATATCTATATATATATATATATATATATATATATTTTATATATATCCAGACATATGCTCTTTATTAAATAGGGTGATGTAAAAATCTATTTCAGGTACTAAATCATGTTTCTCTTCTCTAAAGCGACCGGAACAGCTGCCAGAAACCCCTTTAATATCGTAGACTGGAATGCTCTTAATTCTTTCCTTGGGAGAGATTTCTCGGAAAACAGGTTGGAAAAATGACTAGATCTAAAGGCTCGGCTATTCGTGGAATTTACCTCCGAAGGGACGGCAGGGCGAATCTAAATGCGTGCGCACGTACATACGCACACACGATATTTAAAACACATATATATGCATACACAGATTTGAAAACTTTATCCTCTTCCGAATTCTTTGGTGGATATGATCAACATTAACGTCATCAGGAAACAGTTTCACTTTGGGTATACTAAAATATATGTCGGACTTTAATCTGAACTAGTGTGCGTAACCAGTCAAAAAATGAAGGCTAAATATTTAGATAGATCTGCACACAGAGAATCAACCGTTCCCCTCCCCCCTCATCCCTCATTCCTAATAAAAAAAAGAAAAAAAAATATCATTGGGTCGGCAATTTGTGGGAGTGTGGTTTCAGAGTGTACCTCTCGGGGTTCCCATTCCCACCAGGGTATGACTATTTCCTCTCCCCTGAGCGTGACAGGAATATATTTATATATAATCTTATATATATATATATATATATATATATATATATATATATATATATATATATATATACATAGCCAGACACTTGCTCTTTATTATATAGGGGAGATTATTAATTTGATTTATTGGTATACTAGACGACGACACGAATAAAACATTTGTGAATAATAATCCTAACTGTAAAGATATATCTACTTAAAATTTCTTGCATTTCTCAACAAATTAACCTAACTTCCCTTAAAGGTTTAAAGGCCACTCATGAATAGCAGAGGCAAGAGAAGGAGACAATGACCTTAAGACTGGCCATGTACACTTATGATCAGCGCCCAAGCCCCCTCTCCACCCAAGCTATGACCAGAGAGGGTAAGTCAGTGGCTGCTGATGACTCATCAGGTAGACCTATAGGTTCCCCCAAACACCCCATCCTTAAATCACAAGGATGGTGAGGTTGCATAAACTAAAGTAACTATCGAGCTTGAGCGTGACTCGAACACCAGTCCGACGATCGCCAGGCAGGGACGTTTCCAATAAGCCACCACAAGCCTTAGGTTACATCTTAGGTAATTTTACTATGCGTTTTTATAGGTCCATTTAAGACACAAAACACATTTTTCTATTATAATTTCAAACTTCGGGCGCAATTATTTCACACACACACACACACACACACACACACACACACACACACGAAAAAAAAAAAAAAAAAAAAAAAAAAAACGATCCTATTTAATTTGTAATCCTACACTGATCTCTCTTTTTAAAGCCCCCTATAATCGGCATTGCCCTAATAATACAAACCCTACATGCGCTACTTTCACGAAATACCTTCATTCACATGTCTCCTTTATGAGGTTTCTTCTCATACATGTGTATGAGTGTGTGTGTGTTAAGATGAGCTTAGAAGAGATCGCGAGCTGAACACAGCTGCGCATGAATATAGACATTTATACACAGCATAAGCGCATCTACATTTTTCCTTTAAAAGCCCAGGAGGCTAAAATTCTCCAGAACATTTCTCGATATTGAAGCTTAAAGGGATGTTGCCCGAACTGTGGGAGAATTTGGAGTTACAGTCGTCTCTCTCCTCCAATGATGATGATGATAACGATGATGATGATGATACTGGCATTGTAAATGGGAAGACAAACGTCTAGATATGATATGATGATGATAATTATAATATTGATGATGCTGATAGAAAGCTGGTCCTTGAATGATGAAGCAAATAGGAAAAAAGTCATCATCCATATTATAATCATTATCATCATTATATCTCGACGTTTGTCTTCCTATTTGCAGAACCAGTATCATCATCATCAATGAAAGAGGATGAAGGTACTGATATTATGAATAGAAAGGCAAAATCGGAGTGGGGATGGTGCCGATAAAGGCGAATTTACAACTAATTTGTATGGGAATGTAGACTTGATTGACTCGAATGATTAAGCAGATGATATAAATAGTAATGCAGTTACTGAGTGATGATAATGTTGATGATATTTACTTTGTAAATAAGGAAGGGTGCTTAAGGTGATGATGATAATGGATGTTAGCGATGGTGATGATAGCTATAAAGATTTAAATAAATGAAAAGCAAACTGTGTGGAGAGGATGAACAGCTGACGGGTTAGCAGTGAGAAAAAAATATTACGAATAAACGACGAACTATGAAGATGATCAAAATGAAGATAATGATGATACTGATGAAAGAAATCTGTGATTTACGATATAGCCGTTGTTCCTCGTTTGAAATGATATATCCTTCCTCTCCTTGGACAAATATCCTACTTTACTTTAAGGACTGTTTTCCTGGCCCTATATTACATGGAAACCCTGTCCCCTGCAGAACCTACAAGATAGGTTTCTCGTGCACATTCTTGGGTAAAGGTTAAGGTGTCTAGTTTCAGTTCCAGTTTCATCAGAACACATACTCACCAGAACGTCAGCCGGGCAAGCCCAATCCCTCACTGTGGTGCCCAACCACAGCAGTGGCCTCCCCAGTAAACAGCTTAAACTCACGGTCCCGGGCTGGGATCGATTTGCTACCATGCAAATGCTAGGTGAAGACGTTACTACTGTACTAGTCAGGAGGGTATTCCGCGTTAACTGTCAAATCAACATTATCGATGCACTTAAGAAGCAAGAAAGTCTTCAGATCCTTCTTGAAAGACTTAATATCTTTAGTCTTTCGGATGTCTAGCGGTACCTTGTTATGTAGTCTTGGGGCGGCGTATTTGAAAGCTATAGAACGTACAGTAGACATATTGGTTCCAACAACTTGAAACTATCTGTAGCTATTCTCGTGTCGACGCGATTTGTTGACAGCACGATGTGTAGTAATTATCTTATATATTTTTTATGTCCAGTTCTGATAAATTGATATGACACTGCACATACCTTAAACTGCATTCTAGCTTTAATAAGCAACCGGTGTAACATACAGAGTTCGAATGCAGAGAGAAGATTGAAAAAATCGTGATTGTTTTACCCTAAGAAACGAATTCAATATCAACTATAAATTCTGATTGATCATGATTTACAAGGCAAATACTTTTAATAAATTATAATAAACTTTACGTTGTATACAGCTGATAAACACGTTCATGGAGGATCAGAAGCCTCTTAAAAGTACAAGATTAATGAGCTATTATAAAGTCTTATCCAAAACCACCAACAATAACAACAATAGAGACACAATAAAAAAAACCACCGTCATTATTCTGTTGTTCATAACAAAGATTACCTAAAAGAAAAAAACATTTCAAGACACGTGAGGGTTCTCAAGCAAGACCAAAAGCTAACGCCCCCCGGGACAAAAACTGCATAATTCTGAGTTCTCCCGTGAACAAAAGGAAAGTGAACAGCCAAGTATAAATAGATCTTGTGAATAGCAAAGCGCTTCCTGGCCTAATCTCCCTCGGCGGAAGCTGCAATCCTATTATTCCAGAAACGTGGAAGTTTCAGGTAAAAGTCATGGATATGCAGTGGAGTCAGATGGGACGCGTTCGTCGAGGGATAAATGAAGTAGCAAAAACTGTTACGTCCTTCTACATCCTCATCATCATCATCTTCTCCTACGTCTATTGACGCAAAGGGCCTCAGTTTGATTTCGCCAGTCGTCTCTATCTTGAACTTTTAATTCAATACTTCTCCATTCATCATCTCCTACTTCGCGATTCATAGTCCTCAGCCATGTAGGCATGGGTCTTCCAACTCTTCTAGTGTCTTGTGGAGATCACCTGAATGTTTGGCGAACTAATATCTCTTGGGGAAAGCGAAGAGCATTCTATATACCGAATTCTATTGTAGGAAGAAGAAGAAGAAGAAGAAGAAGAAGAAGAAGAAGAAGAAGAAGAAGAAGATAATCTCTTTCTATTGTTAGGCTTCGTGTGTAATAGATAAGCCTATTAAGAGATTAGCGCAGCGAAACTATTACTAATTGGAAACGTAATTTTCTTGGTGACTATTAATGATAGCCATAGCAACGGAAGTAAGTCACTATACTGTGAGATATGCAGAAAAGGATGAAGACCTTTAATTAGATATTAAAGTTCTTTAAAGGTAACGACGGTATTTTGCAATTATATTGAAATATGTATAATGATGCAGCTACTACTACTACTACTACTACTACTACTACTACTACTACTACTACTCGACTATTAACAGTAACGATGATAATAATAATAATAATAATAATAATAATAATCTCCCCTATATAATAAATAGCAAGTGTCAGTCTACACATGCACACACATACACATACACACACACACACACACACACACACGCGCGCGCGCATATCATTGGATAACTGGCCAAGAGAGAATTTACATTCGACGTGCTTTTCCAACTAGGGTTTAGCTTAGCAAGTAATAATAAAAATAATGATAATAATAATAATAATAATAATAATAATAATAATAATAATAATAATAATAATAATAATAATCATTTCTTCCGTTTCTACTATTACTAGACAGACAACGTGTCAATACCTAATACGAGGCTGAACAATGGGGGAATTATTAAACTCGTGACATTCCTCATCCGATTCCTGTCAGATCAGCGACCGACAGACAGACCAAATTCATCGGAAGGGATCGTATTTAATAAAATGCAATAAAGTGTCGACCAATTATTAAGCAATACGGGCTTACGTTATGTCATGCACGATGCAATATTCAAGTGTTAGAAAATATTACAGCATTAGTTGTCACGGGGCTATAAATATATATAATTAATTTACTCATTTGTGCTTATATGGACATTAATTTGTTTTCGTATAGCCTACACATATTATATATATACATTTATGTATGTATGCATGTATGCGTAGATAAATATATATATATATATATATATATATATATATATATATATATATATATATATATATATGTGTGTGTGTGTGTGTGTACAGTATGTATATATACTGTGTATATATTTATATATATATATATATATATATATATATATATATATATACATACACACATATATATGTATATATATATATATATATATAATCTATATATATATATATATATATATATATATATATATATACATGTGTGTGAGTGTGTGCGTGTGTGTTTGTGTGTGTATGTATGTACGTATATTTACAAAATCTAAAAGTCACATTTACCAGAAATATATATTTTCAGAAAAAGATATGACCACATAATACGCTTACCATTGGAAGCTATGAATCCAACGGGGACATAAATGTTAGCTATTCCTTCCTAAGTCGGATCCAAACTCATATAATCCCACTAGGGAAGTAAGAAGCTCCTCATTTACTTCCCCGTCTGATTTACGATTTGCTGTGTAAGCGTAATAAAAAAATCTGCTTTGGAAATCGAAAATTTAAGGGGACATTGTGGCTACTAAACTATACTCATGTGAACAGTGAGAATTCTAATTTTTAAAGTATAACAGACAAGTCTATCTTGAATTATCGTGATATTAAATTACTTTGCAAAACTTATAATTGTTTTATGTAAGATCAATTTATATAGCATATACTTTCATCACCTTTCAATATTGTAGTTCCATCATAAAAACCATAAAATTACACAGAGGTCCCCGTTAACCACATTCCGGCATCTGTAACTATTTTATACCAAACTTTTGAACTACAGACCCTTTCCCTGTCAAGCCTAAACTTCACTCATCTGATAAATCTTATTTTTGCAACTATCTAACTATCCAAAGAAAAAACATTGAACTTCTCAGCTGCTAAGTAATACCCCACAAAAAAGATTTAGAGTTGAAATCTAATTTCTAATCCCAACTGCTTCATGCTGTATTTCGGAATAAATTTATAATTCTGCTCGGGACTAGGATCAGCATGGCCACTCATAGCAAAGGGCTAATTGGGGGGAAACCTTCAGTTGGACTATGATGTAGTGAGAAGAAACTGTACAGAGGGCCACTCAGAGCAGAGGGGCAAGGGAAAAACCTGCAGTTGCAATATGAACACTGAAAAAAATGTAGAGAAGGCCACTCAGAGCAAAGGGTCAACAGGGGAAAAATCTACAGTTGCACTATGAAGAAACTGGAAAAAGACTGTACAGAAGGCAACTCAGAGCAAAGGGGCAACAGGAGAAAAATCTGCAGTTGCACTATGAAGTAACAGTGAAAAGAGACTGTTTAGAACGCCACTCAGAGCAAAGGGAAAACTGACAGAAGGGATAAAATCTGCAGTTGCACTATGAAGTAACAGTGAAAAAAACTATATAGAAGGCCACTCAGAGCAAAGGGGCAACAGGGGAGAAACCTACAATTGCACTATGAGGTAAGAGTGAAAAAAAAGACTGTTCAGAACGCCACTCAGAGCAAAGGGAAAACAGACAGCAGGGATAAAATCTGCAGTTGCACTATGAAGTAACAGTGAAAAAAACTATATAGAAGGCCACTCAGAGCAAAGGGGCAACAGGGGAGAAACCTACAATTGCACTATGAGGTAAGAGTGAAAAAAAAGACTGTTCAGAACGCCACTCAGAGCAGAGGAAAAACAGACAACACGGATAAAATCTGCAGTTGCACTATGAAGTAACAGTGAAAAAAAACTATATAGAAGGCCACTCAGAGCAAAGGGGCAACAGGGGAGAAACCTGCAATTGCACTATGAGGTAAGAGTAAAAAAAAAAAAACTGTTCAGAACGCCACTCAGAGCAAAGGGAAAACAGACAGCAGGGATAAAATCTGCAGTTGCACTATGAAGTAACAGTGAAAAAAACTATATAGAAGGCCACTCAGAGCAAAGGGGCAACAGGGGAGAAACCTACAATTGCACTATGAGGTAAGAGTGAAAAAAAAGACTGTTCAGAACGCCACTCAGAGCAAAGGGAAAACAGACAGCAGGGATAAAATCTGCAGTTGCACTATAAAGTAACAGTAAAAAAAAAGAAAGAAAAAAAAAACTATACAGCAGGCCACTCTGAGCAAAGGGCCAACAGGGAAGAAACCTACAATTGCACTATGAGGTAAGAGTGAAAAAAAAAAAACTGTTCAGAATGCCACTCAGAGCAGAGGGAAAACAGACAACACGGATAAAATCTGCAGTTGCACTGTAAAGTAACAGTAAAAAAAAAAAAGAAAAAAAAAACTATACAGAAGGCCACTCAGAGCAAAGGGCCAACAGGGAAGAAACCTACAATTGCACTATGAAGCAAGAGTAAAAAAACGACTACACAGAAGGCCACTCAGACCAGAAGGGCAAAAGGGAAAATACCTGGAGATGCACTTTAATGTACCAGTAAAAAGAGATTGTATAGAAAGATGGAGAGAAAAAAAGAAGCAGGATCGAAGGTAACGTAAGAGCTAAAGTATGTGTGCGTTCCGACGAACTTACAATATTCTAGCAACTTTAACAGAAGCTCTCTCCATCATCTTCACGTAACGATGAAGACCCCAAGAGACTTTTTTCCTTAAACCATAATGATGTGTTTTTCCAACTCCCCTTCTCATTTCCCCAAAACGGTCCCTTGAAGCTCAGACTGCTGGAGTTTGGAGATATGATGTTTTCATTTTCATCTGAGCTAATAATAATAATAATAATAATAATAATAATAATAATAATAATAATAATAATGATATTGATAGTATTCATGATAATGATAGTATTCATGATAATGATAGTATTCATGATAATGATAGTAATAATAATATTAATAAAAATAATAATAATAATAATAATAATAATAATAATAATAATAATAATAATAATAATAACACTAGTAATAATAATAATAATAATAATAATAATAATAATAATAATAATAAAAATAAAAATAATAATAAAAATAAGAAGAAGAAAACTAAAGATTATAAAAATAAGGATGATAATAATGAGTATAAAAACATATTTTTTCGTACACTTAATCTTGATATTGTCTTTAGAAAAGTTTTTTTTAGGTATTTCTAATACAACATCAAGATTTGATACGACGCAAAGTAATTGCTTTTTTATAATTCTCTTGAAATAATCTTAACTTTCTCAAAGTCTTCAATGATAATAATGAAAAAACGATATTAACAATATCAGTAATAATAATAATTAAGAGAGACTTAGCAATGTCTTCTTGTCCACATTTAAGATTGGGTCATTGTCATAACCACTATGCAAAATTATCTCTCTACGGTCTTGTGAAATGGCTTCCTTGCTTGAAGAGGCACTCAAGATAATTACCCTTTTTAATTAATAATATTAATTAATAAAACGAGCATATTTTTCCTTTGAAGTTTTTTATCTTTCATAAAAATAACGCAATCTTTTATATTAAAAAAAGAGCATATTTTTCCTTTTAAGTTTTTTATCTTTCATAAAAATAACGCAATCTTTTATATTAATTAATAAAACGAGCATATTTTTCCTTTGAAGTTTTTTTATCTTTCATAAAAATAACGCAATCTTTTATATTAATTAATAAAACGAGCATATTTTTACTTTGAAGTTTTTTTATCTTTCATAAAAATAACGCAATCTTTTATATTAATTAATAAAACGAGCATATTTTTCCTTTGAAGTTTTTTTATCTTTCATAAAAATAACGCAATCTTTTATATTAATTAATAAAACGAGCATATTTTTCCTTTGAAGTTTTTTTATCTTTCATAAAAATAACGCAATCTTTTATATTAATTAATAAAACGAGCATATTTTTCCTTTGAAGTTTTTTTATCTTTCATAAAAATAACGCAATCTTTTATATTAATTAATAAAACGAGCATATTTTTCCTTTGAAGTTTTTTTATCTTTCATAAAATTAACGCAATCTTACGGACGGAACTGAAAATGTTTCACATATTCATAATTAAAGTATTAATGAAGATTTGCTTCATCAATAAGGGGTGCGCTGAAGCACGTCCAACTTTATATGAAATTCTTACCCTTGTTTTACTTAATTATTCACTAACAATGTTGTTCAACATTGAACAGTTTATTTTCCTTACTACCTCAATAACAACTAGATTAATTTCATTTAATAATATTCCGACTCTTAAAAACAAAACTGAGAATTTAATCTTATCTTGCAAAGGAAATTACTTTTCCTTATGGTGACAATGACAAACTAGCTCCTATTTTTTACACGGTCTTTCTTTTTTCGTTTCAGACCTGCAGTCCTGCCTGCCTGCCTGCATTATTCTTGTTCTCATGCAGGCCGTTTTTCCACCCGGTCACGAAGGGCCTCTCCCACACGCAGGTCGAATGGGAAATGCCGTAACCTAACTCGGAGTTAACGTTCGAAAATGGAAGTTCTAAAACTGTCATCATTAATATCCGGAGGTTTTGCTCTCAAGCCAGTTTCTTGTCTTTTATGGTGGACACACACTAGTCCTTTCTTGCTCGAGGTTTTCGCCAACCGCCAGCCGACGATCGCGAGCGAAAGTGTTGTAACGTCACTTCGATATCGCAGTTCGAGGAGCAAATAGGAAAAAGTTAAACGAAATCGATCAGCTAATATCATCATGGCGCTCAGAAATTTGCTAACTGTTGCAGTAATATGTATTATCGGTATATTACGTGAATTGAGGAATACTACAACTACCATAGGATGAACAAAGCATTTTTATCCTCTCTTGAGGCTTGTTGAACCCAGAATTGCCAAGCAAGAACGCGTCCTATTTGCAGTCGCCATTTTGTGTGTTTACATCTGACGTCATACTCGCGGTTGTGTCTGTTGCTTCTCGTCAAGTCGGGAAGCCAATAACTAGAAACAAGCTCTCATGCTTTCCATTTTGGGCAGCAACGGCTTGCTGCTGGCGAAAGAAAGCCTTGTGTGATTCCAGCTTTACTCTCCTGGAGTAGGAAAGTCCGAGGTTTGGTCTCACGCCAGTTTTTGTCAATTACTCTCATAATACAGGATAATCTAGATAATACTAAGAGCAAAGGATATGAGAGATGGGTTATATGGAATCTAGGACAAAAGGCCAGGTGCTATGGAGAGCGAGGTAATTCAAAACGGAAGTAAATTTGGGGAATAGTAAACTAGTTGCAATATTAAAATGTAGGCAAAATGAGGTTGAACATCTAGATGGAAGAAAAGAAGTGGGAAAAGGAATAATTTAAAAGCTAAAAAGTGGGTACTGCTAGGGGGTCAAAGGTAAACTGCAAAGGCCATAAGAGGAGT
>NC_090747.1:103497516-103510016 GCF_036898095.1 Palaemon carinicauda | reverse complement strand
AACTCGAATTATGGGGTTTGGACTTGAACTTAAGGTCTGGGACTTGAACTTTCTACAAAGGATTTCCAGCTAGACGCGCTACTAGAAGTACCTCGAGGAGAGCCTTCCTTTTCTGAGATTGATGCTAAAGAGAAAACAGCTGGTGATGAAAAATACAGTAACTAGAATGGGCACTCCGTATATGACAAGATCGGCAATTGAATTATTCACACTTTGGCACTAGTTTCATGCAAATTAGATAAAAGTTGGCCATGCTATAATAAAAAGACATCTTTTGACCTTTTTGTGAACTGTCCTTGGATCATGGGCAATCATCCCACTAAATTTCATGAGATTCAGATGAGCCGGAGTACAGAAGAAAACAAGGATTTACTGACAAAAATCCAAAAATAGTGCTCAAGGCCCGTAATCTTTGTAAATTATATAAAAATATTGATACAAATAAACTATTCAGTGAAAAGAGATAGCAAAATATGTAAGCGTTCAATAGAGAAAACCTAAATTCTATAGGAAAAAGTAATCGCAATATGAAATTTCAAATAATAAAATGGGAGATGATAAATCAAAGAATCCACACGAAAACCGTGAATTTACAATATGAAATAAAACAAATGAAATAAATAAATACTGATAAAGAAGCAAGTCAATAAATAAAAGCAACGGAGAAGAATAGCAGGTTCCCGAACAGGGAAGTGTCTTGCCAGAAGCATTTGTTTTCGCATTATGCAAATGTTACGGGGCAAAATTAATGCCGATATTAGACGAAAGATGCCTCTCCCATGAATACATTTGGCGAAAGTAATATCTTACCGACTGAGAGTTAGAACAAGAAGAAGTCTTCGAAGGTAAAAGAGAGAGAGAGAGAGAGAGAGAGAGAGATGAAAGAAAAACATCTCTTGATATATATACACATTTATATATATATATATATATATATATATATATATATATATATATATATATATATATATATATATATATATATATATATATATATACAGTATATACACAAAGTGACAGAGGTGGAGGGTACTACAATCAACTCATAACCGTACAATATAATCTTCAAATTGTTAATAATTGAAAAAAAAAATTTACAGGCGTTAAACGAAATTATTTACATTACAAAAAATATCTAAAATACCTATATAACCCTTTTACCCCTAGGCTCTTTGGAAATTTCCAATCCTTAACCCGCAAGGGGTTATTTTTTCCCAAGCACATTTTGCAGTATATATATTTTTTTAAATTGCTCTTACAGCCTTAATTTCTGTCAAAGAGAGGTCAGGTTGGTCTCATTATCTTGGAAAATGCCTGAATTTTCTCAAAAAATTATCAAAAATATGAAAAAAAAAAATTTTTATGGCATTTATTTGCAAGGACGTACCGGTACGTCCGTGGGGGTAAAGGGATGAGTTTTGTGAAACGTACCAGTACGTCCTTTTGGAGTAAAAGGGTTAAAATAGCAAAGTATACTAACATTAAATGATAATTAAAAAGCTTTGAATTACAACTGACTTCAATAACATAGCTAATAATCCCATCTGTACAAAGATGACATCTTTTCCTTATTTCCAAAAGCCTCATTAAGATAGGGTCAACATTCTCAAACAAAATAAAACTATCACATTGCCCAGCTAATGATCTAACATCTTTACCTGTATTAAATCAGTACAGCTAATTTTGAGCTCTACAATGGTCACTATGAATTATGCGACCATGTTACACTAGTAAGTATAAAAGAAATTGAAGGAAAGGATGAATGATTATGTAGATGTGGACAATGGACGACTGTCCAGTGTTTATCAGTCTCCCCTTCTCTGTGCAACAGGGGAGACTTATTTTATATCCTTTCCCTTATGTGGTACGGGCAACTTAGTTTGTACGTCTCTTATAAATGTAAAGCAGCGAGGTAATCACGTTTCCAATCATAAACCAACCAATTTATCTACACACATGCTGTATACTAACACCTTTAGGTGTCGTTTACTTAGTTTCATCCCCTCAAAAGTGTATTAAGATCAAAATATACAAGTGTATGCTCATAGGTGGAAAATGATTTGTGAATCACCATGATAAGTAAAGTTTTAGGAGTGAGGGCCATGCATACTAGGTTGGTTTGCTATGAGCGATCAGACTAGTGTCTCCCACCATCGCTAATCCACAGTGGCTAGCGTGGTGATGATTTCATTGGCATACACCTGGTTAAACATAACATTATCCAAACCTGCTAGGAAGCATATAAAATTATAGACAAGTAAGCAAACAAATAAATAATGGCACTTCAACACAAGGCTCTCCCTCTCTCTCTCTCTCTCTCTCTCTCTCTCTCTCTCTCTCTCTCTCTCTCTCTCTCTCTCTCTCTCTCTCAATGTTGGCCATTTTTCCATCGAACTTCAGGAAAAAATCCTCGTTCTGTCACGCAAATTCGTAACACCCGACAGGCCAATCCTTTTCAGTCCTGTTCGTACCAGTTATTACTGGGACACACGTCTTATAGATGGTTTCCTAACCTCGATTGCCTCATTGCAAAGCCCTCTTTCTGCCTCTACATTTCCTGACCTATAACCTTTCCTCCTATTAAACGTAAATCCATCTCTTTTCTCATAGTTACGCTCGCCCCTTCTTCCTCCCCTTTTATTCAGGCCTGGGCAAGATAAAAGACTAGAGGGTGGCGCTCCGGTCTTCGAGTAAAAATAAATAATTACCATCGAGAAAATGCCCCGAGTTTGTTTTGGCCTTCTTGCTAAGGAAATGTGCTGAGAGGTACCACCAGGAAAATTGGATGTGTCAGAACCGACCGAATTTATCAGCCAGCACTGTCTTGGTTAGCTGATGTAATGGAAATGGGATGTGTGTGTGTGTGTGTGTGTGTGTGTTAGCAAGCAAGTGGGTGCGCAGATTTGCAATCAGTGACGCCAATCGCAGGAACTTTTCCAAAATGTCTGCAGGGACAAATCACACTAAGATGAACAATTGAACATCTTAATTTGCAAATGTGTTTCGCAATCATTTCTCAGTTTATTTCCCATATTGAAGGCGATGACTCTCTCTCTCTCTCTCTCTCTCTCTCTCTCTCTCTCTCTCTCTCTCTCTCTCTCTCTCTCTCTCTCTGTGATATAAAGAAACGAGGGTACGAAGCCCTCCGTATTCTTTGCACCCTTCTCGTTGCCAATCATAGGGGAGTATGGCGTTTTCCAGAATATAAACAATGGAATAATAATGGTTCATATTTCTCTCCTCCACTCCCAGCTGACACAGATGCAATCACGCATATGCACGCGCATTTGTCAAACTGCACACGCAAAAACGCACTTCTATATACCATGTATGCAGGTAATATAAAAACATGCAAATGTATTTTGAGTTATTTAAATACAAACAAGAAATTTTTATCTAATAAAAGGATTAATTGCAATTTTCCTTTAAAGGAAAGAACAGTAAAAGTGAGGCCATTATTTCTAAATTAAGGATGACTGTAGCATTAAGCTATCATGGTATTAAATATAACATTACTTTTGAATGTTAGCAAAAGAACCTGCTGTTTTAATTGATGTATTTCTAGGTTTACTGCTAGAAAGCCAAGTACAGATCCTCAAAATGGTTTCCAAGCTCTTGGGTTTCAATCGTGTTATTCAGGAGAAAAACTCTTCGAAAATCAGTTCAAAGATCCCAATAATAAAACCATTCATCAGATGGTTGTTAAAAGACAAAACACGCAATGTATGGTCTCCCTAAAATGTATACTATTAATTCATTTATTACTGTTCATTGCTTTTCAAGATTATTGCTTACGCTTCTACCATCATATTTTCCCTTTGGGGATTAAGACACCCCAATAGGGTGCCATGTTCTCTTCCATCTTCTAGTTTTGATCTGAATTCCAATTTTATAAAAGTCAATCTCCAAGATGTCTGTCGTCAGCATTTGTAGGGATCTTGCCGTTTCTGTATCTATTAAAACTTCTCTAACTTAACCTAACGGTGGAATAAACTTAAGCAAAGGCTTGCCGAAAATCACAAGACTGCATAACCTGTTAAATATGGGTTATGGTAGCCTGGCTGGAGATCGCCAGAATGGGGTTCAACCCAGCTTGGACTTGTTAGATAATTTCGTCGGTGCCACCTTACCATCATTGTGAGATAAGGATGGGGGGGGGGGGGTGTGTGGAGGAGCCTATAGGTCTATCTGCTGAGTCATCAACAGCCAATGCATGGCCATCCTTGGTCCTAGCTTGGGTGGAAAGGGGTCTTGGGCGATGATCATATTGAATATATGGTCAGTCTCTAGGCCCGGGTATTGTACTGCTTGATAGGGGGATGTCACTCTCCCTCGCCTCTGCCATTCATAAGTGGACTTTAAACCTTTAAAGTAATGTCACCCCACTCCCTCGCTAAAAGGGGAAACGGCATATAGTGAACAAAATATATATGTATATACTCTAATATAAAACGCAGGCAGATGATTCATCTCTTATTAAAGGCAGCCACGATAATCCATAGAATTTGAAACGAATTTGATGACCATTTGTATGAAAAAAAATCATCCATGTATAATAAAGAGCAAGTGTCTGACTATATATATAAAAATGTGTATAAATATTTCTTTCCTGTCACACTCAGGGGGGATAGGGAGTAGTCATACCCTGGTGAGAGGGGGTGCCTCTCTGGTCACAAGCTTATGAGAGGGGGGTACCCCGAGAGGTACACTCGGAAACCACTCTTTCTTACACATTGTCTAACCAGCGAGTTGTAGTTAGAAAATGAAGAGGGAGGAAAGGGTTGAATCACTGTATGTTTGTGTCTAAATATTTGACAATTGTTGACGCCTTGGGTACACTAGTCACATAATTAAGTCCCTTCACGTTCACTATCACGAATATCCTTAGCACGGATTTCAAACACTTTCCAATTGTATATGGCAGAGGTCTTGCTGTCTCTTAAATATTTAATAGACATGGCAACATCTGCGAAATATTAATGATTCTATCTTTACTTGGATATTATAGGACGTCTGCGCAGTATCAGTATTTCATGGGGTCCACTGTCGTCATTTCTAAATCACACGTTTTTGATACTGGATGTCTACGAATTTCTATAGATTTCAAAAAATCAAAATATGACTAGAAATTGGAGTTTAGATGAAGATTATGTTCTCAAGTTATGGATAGATCTTTTCTGGTATCAGAAATATTAGTAGAAAATAATAGGATAAAACTGTTCATTGGACACACACAAACATAGAAAAGACTTGATCATTACAATATATCTAGACTTCATTAAAAAAAAATGCTGATTAAATCGGATTTAGATGAGGAGTAATTTTTTAAATTATTGATAATCTTACTAACAATTAATAGGATAAAGCCAATTAATTGAAAATGAAAAAAGGAATTTCTGAAACTTTGGATACAGTACAAAAAATGAAATGATAAAAACAAATCTGCAAACGTTCACAATACACACACACAGCAAAGAAATAATCATTATGCTCTCTCTCTCTCTCTCTCTCTCTCTCTCTCTCTCTCTCTCTAGGGCAGTTTCACTTTAGTTTCATTGCTTCAGCGTTGTTTACTAAAGATAAATGAAATTCCAATAATGGTATACTATTGTTCAGTAAATATACAGTGACCAAATTCTCCATTTCTCGTTCCACCCCTATTGTTCACAAACTCGTAAAACCCATTGTTATTTCTCTATGTTTTGTTTATAAATAGGTTCTGTCTCCTCCTGGGAAACAGAACACGCTAATGGTCTGCGTGGTCCTTTTTTCAAAAAACCTAAATGAGAGAGAGAGAGAGAGAGAGAGAGGAGGAGAGAGAGAGAGAGAGAGAGAGAGAGAGAGAGAGAGAGAGAGAGAGAGAGAGAGATCATAATTAATATTAGAAGCAAATATTCTAAATGTAGAGAGAGAGAGAGAGAGAGAAGTGAGAGAGAGAGAGAGAGAGAGAGAGAGAGAGAGAGATCGCAATCATAACTACAATATTAAAAGCAAAAACCCTAAATGTGTGAGAGAGAGAGAGAGAGAGAGAGAGAGAGAGAGAGAGTAATCATAACTACAATATTAAAAGCAAAACCCTAAATGTGAGAGAGAGAGAGAGAGAGAGAGAGAGAGAGAGAGAGAGAGAGAGAGAGAGAGAGAGAGAGAGAGAGAGTAATCATAACTACAATATTAAAAGCAAAAGTTCTAAATGAGAGAGAGAGAGGAGAGAGAGAGAGAGAGAGAGAGAGAGAGAGAGAGAGAGAGAGAGAGAGAGAGAGAGAGAGAGAGAGTAATCATAACTACAATATTAAAAGCAAAAGTTCTAAATAGAGAGAGAGAGAGAGAGAGAGAGAGAGAGAGAGAGAGAGAGAGAGAGATAAATCATAACTGCAATATTAAAAGCAAAAGTTCTAAATGAGAGAGAGAGAGAGAGAGAGAGAGAGAGAGAGAGGAGAGAGAGAGAGAGAGAGAGAGAGAGAGAAATCATAACTGCAATATTAAAAGCAAAAGTTCTAAATGAGAGAGAGAGAGAGAGAGAGAGGAGAGAGAGAGAGAGAGAGAGAGAGAGAGAGAGAGAGAGAGAAATCGTCATCATAACTTCAATATTTAAAGCAAAAATTCTAGATGAGAGAGAGAGAGAGAGAGAGAGAGAGAGAGAGAGAGAGAGAGATCGCAATCACAACTGCATCATTAATAGCAAAAAAAACCTACATGAGAGGGAGGAAAATCATAACTCCAATATCAAAAGCAATTAAATGATAAGAATAGAATAACTGATATGCTATTTATCTCTTCTCAATAATAGGTTCTTTAGAAAATTATCATGGAAAATACATAGTTATTCTCTCTCTCTCTCTCTCTCTCCTCTCTCTCTCTCTCTCTCTCTCTCTCTCTCTCTCTCTCTCTCTCTCTCTAAAGATGAAGCTTACATTCGATCATGTTCGTAAACACAGGCTCCAAAGTTTCCACGCAACAGAATGGTTCACAAACACCACAGTTTAATGGGAATAGTTTCGGTAACATTAGTCTTAATTGCTTGACGACTCAAATAATAAATAAAAATGGCGTGGCAGTGAAAATGGTTATTACCAATCAATATTAGATAGAAAAATTAAATAAAGATATTTGATAAAACTCGGGCCTACACGCTTCCTACCCTAATTCCATAAAGTATAAAAACAAAGAATAATATCGATGCAGATATATACCATCCATAAACATAAAAAAATGGTGAAAAATTACAAAATTCTATTCTAAAAAAAATTACTATTCTTATATATCTATTTCATTCCAAGGAAGGCTTTGTACTTTGATGTTTATTTTCCAGAACTTGGCCTAGAAATTACAAAAGCTATCGAAAATATAAGGTACATTTTCCAGAACTTGATCTAAAAAATGAACATAGCTGTCGAAAAAATGTAAGTATATTTTCCATATATTGACCTAAACACGACAAAAGCTGTCATTAAAGTAAAATGTATATTTGCCAGAAATTGACATAAAAATTACAAAAGATATCGAAAATACAAGGTACATTTTCCAGAAACTGACCTAATAAAAAAAATAAATAAATGAACTTTCGAATTAAATATACATATATTTTCCTGAAATTGACCTAAGAATGAAAAAGCTGTCGAAAAATATGAGGTATATTTTACAGAAATTGACCTACAAATGAAAAAAGCTGTAGAAAAATATAAGAATATTCTTCAGAAATTGACCCCAAAAGTGACAAAAACTGTCGAAAAATATATGAATATTTTCCAGAAATTTACCCAAAACCGACAATAGCTGTCGAAAAATATAAGGAACATTTTCTAGGGATTTACCTAAAAAAGAAAATAGCTGTAGAAAAATATAAGGTATAATTCCCAGAAATTGACCTTAAAATTACGCAAGCTAGCGAAAAAAATAAGATATACTTTTAAGAAACTAACAAACAAACTAACAAAAAACTTTTTCAAAATTATGACAGTACATCTCATCTCCTTTCCCAGAGAAAACCCTGTTTCGATATTGCCCCCTAATGTCTATGAAACCCTAAAGGGGGCACTTTGTATGCATTTGTAGGGGTCTGGAAAGATGCCCATATCTGCATAAATGGTCCGTAGCAGTGAGTGGACGCTGGTCTGGTAAGATTTCCCTTTTGCTTGTTTCTTAGATAAAGGGATTGACTCGTAGAGACGGCTATTTTTTTATAAATTATGATTTTGTTACAATTCTAGTTGAATATCTAAGTGAGTTCTTCAAATTGAGCATTTATTGGAACATTTCAATAGGATTGTTACTATACTTTTAAATATTTAATTTTTCCTTGTTTCCTTTCCTCACTAGGCTATTTTTCCTGTTGGGGCCCCTTGGGCTTATAGCATCCTGCTTTTCCAACTAGGGTTGTAGCTTAGCATTTAATAATAATAATAATAATAATAATAATAATAATAATAATAATTGGAAGTACTATTACTACTAATATTACTGCAACTACAACCACCACCAACAACAACTATAACATTTACCTGGTGTGGACCTCTGAACCTGGACATTGAAGATGTTTTATCTCTTCTTGATGCTACCAGTCTATTTACCTGTGAATGGATAGCAAAATGAAGCGAACAACAACAACAACAACAACAACAACAACAACAACAACAACAATAATAATAATAATAATAATAATAATAACAATAATAACAGTATTCTAATCTTCTGACATCTTAAAATAACATCATACAGTATATAGGTTGTCCTACCAGGCAGTAGTTATGCTTACTCTATTTGGAAACTTGACGAGCTACCAAAATTATAGCTATAAATCACACATATACATACAAACATACACACACACACACACACATATATATATATATATATATATATATATATATATATATATATATATCATATATGTATAAATACACACATAAGCATCGTAATTTTAATATACATCTATATATATATATATATATATATATATATATATATATATATATATATATGCGTGTTTTATAAATTGAAAATAAAAGTATAAACTGCGTCAAATAACATCAACTAAAGGATTTTTTCACCTACGATAGAAACATAATTCAAGAAAAAGAATCTGTTTACCTATCTATTCTAATTTCTGACCTCGTCTAGTTCATTATAGAGACACAATATATTGAGCAAACACGAAGCAGGAGTCATTAGACTAAGTACACGTATTTAATCTTATTTCGGCGCTCGAGAAATTCTCAAGATATAATAAAAACTTGCAAAAGTCCTTTTTAATCATGTTCTAGAATATCTTTACGTCTCAAGATGATGTAAAATTTTTCTTAGTATATAAACGTTATGTAATTTTGGGTTCATCATTTCTAGAGTCTATTTGCACAGTCAATAAACAGTCTTGGTAATAAAAAGAAGACGACTCTCTTCCAAGTTCAAGACCTTTATAAATTTTCCTAAAGGGGCAACATAGACGTCCTATTTGAAGAATTTGTATATCATGTTTTTATAATTCATCAGAGAGAGAGAGAGAGAGAGAGAGAGAGAGAGAGAGAGAGAGAGAGAGAGAGAGAGAGAGAGAGAGAGAGAGAGAGAGAATATCGCGACTATTCTAATGAATAATTATCGTTTACTTGTTTACCTAAACTAAATATACAATTTAAAAAAATACAATGATCGACAAATATTCATATCTACTTATCGTAATTATAACTAAACACAAAACACAAATAAAACATCGATATCTTTATAAATATTAATAATTATTTACTTGTTTACCTCCATACAAATGCACTAAAAATGTACAGAAATATAAGCTCCCCCGAAAAAAAATCTTCTCGGCCCAGTCTGGAGAGGTTATTCCAAGTTATCCCATATGGTCAGAGGCCTCACGAAATGTGAGTTTCGCCCTCTATGCTAATGCCATCTGCCGAGTGATACCATAAGGAAAATTGGATGTGTCAGTGAAGATGGAATTTATCAGTCAGAACTGTCAGGTTGAGTTGATGGAATATGAAAATGCTACTGTGTGTGCGTGCGAGAGTTTATGCGGATGTACGTTTTCATATATTATTTACATGAGTGTATGCATGTTTAAAGTTTTAAAGGCGGCTCATGAATAGCAGAGGCAAGGGACAGTGACATTGCCCTTTCAAGCAGGACAATGCCCTAGAGACTGGCCATATATATATATATATATATATATATATATATATATATATATATATATATATATATATATATATGATCAGCAACCAAGGCCCCCTCTTCACGCAAGCTAGGACCACGGAGGGTCAGACAATGGCTGCTGATGACTCAGGAGATAGACATATAGGATCCCCCAAACCTCTCCCCTCCACCCTTAGCTCACAACGATGGTGAGGTTGCAGAGATCAAAGAAACTAACGAGTTTGAGCGGGACTCGAATCCCAGACTGGCGTTCACCAGTCAGGGACGTTACCACATCGGCCACCACAAACCTGTGTGATTTTACATTATACATAGTGGGCTCTTCGTAAACCTCTTTAAACAAGAAGGATTTTCATTTCTTTTAGCAAAAACATAAGAGAAAGAAACGATTTTCCAATTTTTATATTCATATTGAATATCAATGTAGACCAGACCGTTTATAACAAATACAAAAGGAGTTGAATAATAGTTGATCCTCTCTCTCTCTCTCTCTCTCTCTCTCTCTCTCTCTCTCTCTCTCTCTCTCTCTCTCTCCTCTCTCTCTCTCTCTCTCTCTCTCGTCATGTTTTACTTTCTGTTAATCTCCGATTGTCAAGGAATAAGAAACGCGATGTATATACATGTACACGTGGGTGGATAGGTCTCTGATCCCGAGGTAGCGAGAATACAGATATTAAGAGGTGTATAATATATGCCTTTTATGAATATATATATATATATATATATATATATATATTTATATATATATATATATATATATATATATATATATATATATATATATATATATATACATATATTATATATGTATATATATATATATATATATATATATATATATATATATATATATTAGTATATACTGTACATTAATAAGTAATAAAAATATCAATATAAAGAAATATTAAATAGCTATAGGAATGGCTAATTCAAAAACACTATGATCTGAGGTGCCCCTTTAAGTACCTCACCTGGCTTATGGTATATAAGCTCCGCCCACAAAGGCACCTGCGGGGTTTGGTTTTTGCAGGTGGTAAATTTTTTCTGATGTTTTTTTTTTTTCCCACAAATGTCTTTGTGTGTGTTCGTACTCTCACAGTACCATATACATTGTAAAAATCACATTTTATTCAGTTAATCAGCTCACTTGAAGATATCAAGAACAAAAACTAGATGATTAGTGTGTGTGTGTGTGTGTGTGTGTGTGTGTGTGTATATATATATATATATATATATATATATATATATATTATATAAATATATAATATATATATATTATACATATAAACATATAATATATATATATATATATTTATAAATACATATATATATATATATACATATATACATATATATATATATACACACACATAATATATATGTATATACATATACATACATATATAATATATATATATATATACATACATACATATATATATATAATATATGTATAATATATATCTATATATATATATATATATATATATATATATATATATATATAAACCAACCATTGTGTCGTCTAGCTGAATGTTTATCATACTAGCAGTATGATTCATCTATATTTTGCTCTAAGGTTAAAACATATTTTCAATTGGCTCCTTGAGAAGTCAACTTCAAAATCTACTGAACCCTTTTAGTTTCCTTAAAAGAAGGAACATTTATATAGAAAAAACCTAGACAATATTCTATATCACAGAGGTAAGGATAATGTAATTAACGTAAAATGGAAATTATAGTAAGAAGAATACTATAAATAAAAATAATAATAAAAATAATAATATAATAATAATAATAATAATAATAATAATAGTAACAATAACAATAATAATGATAATAATAATAATAAACACGGTCAACTTTATTCAAAATGACCCCCCCCCCCAAAAAAAAAAAACGATCGCTTGTAAATGGGATTGGTGAGGTCAGAGCTCTCCTCATAATCTTTGTAAATAAGAAAATAAACAGAAAGCAAATACATAACAATGAATCACCAAAGAAATAAATATATGCAGTCAAAAATGTAAAAACGCCAGCAAAACTAAAGTAACAATGACGACTTTGAAGTATTACAACCTACTTTAAATAAATCATGAGCAAACAGTGCCAATGTAGTTTGCGCGAGCGTTATTGCCTTTTCAACCATTGCATATTGCAAAGGACTAACCTCCCCTTTTAAGTATGCAAAAGCTGTGTCAAAGCAAACGAAATATTCATGCTGTATATCTGTACCAGGATGCCTAGCTCGGGGTGCAAGCGTTTCGCGGAACTCCACGGTAACACCACACCACGTTTCATATTCACGTCATTATGACTGGGGGGGGGGAGGGGGGCATGACAAT
>NC_090747.1:103483953-103493953 GCF_036898095.1 Palaemon carinicauda | reverse complement strand
CACTTATATACAGTAATAGTGGAACAGATGAGGATAGGCGAATACAAAGTTTATAATTGTGAGATTTGCGGTTGGATAAGGAGAGCCTGGTTATAACGTTTGCAACGTTCGTGGTTAACCCATGCATATACTACTCACTTGTCCACCCAGCTGGAAAAATATAACGGAATCTACTGAAATTAAGATAATTAGCTTGGGACTCGCTGCATACCAAAGGACTATTTGCCCTTTTGGTGTCACTCATTCAAATGTTGATGCCGTGGCCACTGGCTAGTGGCGATCCGCGTGACTTTTATTCGGTAGGTAAACAGATTGATCCACCCAACTATAGATGATCCTTATCATTGATTATATGCTTGGGATGCGATCGAAAGTCTCATTCTCTTGTTTAATTACTTCTCGCTACACTGACGTATAAACAGAAAACTTTGAACCGATTTAACATTTAAATAAGGTGAGAGAGAAGATTAAGATAATATCATATAATTGTTTATCTCTTTACCATCAAGGACTCTCCTCGACATGGACATCTCCAGAGCACTATTTTTGTACATGACGGCAAATTTATCTTGAAATGAAACATGAATTAATGTTTTGTTTTAAAGTTCAAAGGAACTGGCTATCTTTTGATGTATCTAGCCAATGAATCCTCTATGGATTTAGTCAGTCATGGATAGAGACGACTGGCGAAATCTAACCGAGCCCCTTTTTGTCAATACAGTAGGCGTAGGAAGAGATGATGATGATGATGATGAAAATAGTCTACGGTAAAAGCAACCCACGTTTAACTATCATATAACTTGCACTATAAAGCAATGCTAAAGAATTTAATTTGTGGATTAAAAGTAAAATACAATAGAAAAATCCCTTTTAAACGAAGACAGTTTTGGACAGAATTGGTACTCTGGCTTTTATATGAAAAGGAAACCACTCCTGACTTTTGAAGCAATACAGAAAAACCCGAACCAATAAGAGACAATATCTGCTTATCAAATTAAACGGAATAATAATTTTAGTTTGCATGCAATATTGGCATTTATGTGTATCCTTTTTCTATTGCTTTCAAGATGTTATTAACTTGTTTCGTTATGTTATTTCGTAAGATTTAAAAACAAACAACAACATAACCTTTAGATTACTTCTTTAGTCATAAAAAGAAAAGGGAAAAGAAATCTGAATATCTTTAAATTTTGGCGTTCTTAATCTTGAGAGATAATTATATAAAGCATCAAACACATGAAAGCTCAAAGTTATGAGGATAAATAATGTATTATGATATAGTAACCCAATAATAAAGGTTATTTATAAACATGAATGTCACGAAAAAGTATTTATATATATCTTGGGGGTAAAGGATCATAGAGAGAGAGAGAGAGAGAGAGAGAGAGAGAGAGAGAGAGAGAGAGAGAGAGAGAGAGAGAGAGAGAGAGAGAGAGGAGAGAGAGAGAGAGAGAGAGGATATAAAATCCCTCTAATAATATGAAAATAAGGACAAAAACTGCGAGAAGGCCAGAATGTGATCAGAGAGAGAGAGAGAGAGAGAGAGAGGAGAGAGAGAGAGAGAGAGAGAGAGAGAGAGAGAGAGAGAGAGAGAGGGGGGGGGGTGCTATAAAATCCCTCTAATAATATGAAATAAGGACAAAAGCTACGAGACCTGAATGGGGATCGAGAGAGAGGAGGATGAGAGAGAGAGGAGAGAGAGAGAGATGGAGAGAGAGAGAGAGAGAGAGAGAGAGAGAGAGAGAGAAGCAATAAAAATCCCTCTGATAATATCAAATAAGGACATAAACTGTGAGACCTGAATGGGATCCATTTTTTAAAAATAAGTTTTTTAATAAGTTTTTAATAAGCTTTTTGCAGTTTCAAATCCTGTCGTTGATAAATTCGTTCTATCGTGGCCTTTAATCTTTGATCTGCTACATATTGGCCGAGGTGAAGAGATAAATTGTCTTTGATATTCCAGAAATTTTCTATCAGAGAATGGTCATTGAATAAACTGGTGCATTAATGGCGTTAGTCAGAATAAGTGCAAGAAACTGCTAACTGATTTTGACAATTATAAAAGTGATTCATCTTACAAAATTATTATATATTGGCTTCTCTTCTTTTCGTATAAATTGAATCTAACCAACATTTTTTCGAGAAGTAATCTTCATTTTTTGTGTGAAATTTAAAAAAATCAAATTGTAGGTAAAAACTAAACAGTCAAATCAAATAATTAGGAGTGAGAATATTATTCAATACATTTATCCTAATTTCAAAACAAAACCAAGCACAAAATCGTAAAAAAAAATGAAAACATAAAACCATTAATATTCAGTGTGCTTTTTTGCTTTATTCACCCATTCTAAATTTTAATGAAATATTTTCATCACCTTTGATTTTTCCTCTAATGTGAAATTAATGAAAGCTGGAAAGAAAATGGTCCATAGCATACCCCGTACTCTCTTTGTTATTATTCATTTCCTTTTTTATTACCCCATTTTGACTTAGAATGAATGAAAACGACAACAAATGCAATTATGACATCTGATGTAAGGTTTCCAACTTAGAAAAAGATGGAAGTTGTACGCGTTTCAAATCACCTCCCAACAACAGTAGCATAAATGATTGGGTAATATCAGATCACCCATATAAATATAGATGGTCACCATAAACTCAATATTCCCTGGCCTTAATATCTTTCATAGCCTCTGACATATTGCATCCCGGTCTTCTCTGTTTTCGAGTCTGTTTACTTACGTATTCAATTGTTCAGTTAGTTCCCAATCCTTCGTATGTACTAAATTACTTATTCACCATTTATCTACTTTAATGTGTAGTGAGTAAATCAGCATTACAGCCTTGTGCTATAGGTTAATACAGACACATGCCTTTATCTACCTGAAGTTAAATGCTCACCAAATAAATATACACAAAATTACTAAAAATAAATCTTAATACTCTAAGGTTAGCTCAAACGTTAAAATCAAGAAACAGCTGCAGCGATAAATCAATTTTAAAGCATTAAATATTCTCCCTAATATACCATCCAAACAGGAATTTTCGCACCAGTTAATCCGTTGTCGTATTCACCGAGTTTCGTCATTCTCCAATATTGCAAGTACGCATTATCAAGCGGACCGGACAATGGGAACTCAACCTGTGGGATTAGGTACATCTGTGACCAGGGAGAATTTGAGAGTCCATATCCTGAGCCTTTACCAAGAATGGAATTGGGATAATATGCATTGATTCTACAGTGACTACTGCTATAAGCAGCTACGGTCCCTCAGTTCTCGTTACATGAGAATAAGATTCTCTTGCTTGAGGGTACACTCAGGCAAACTAATCTGCTTCCTCATTTCATTTACTCACTGGGCTATTTTCCCTTTTGGAGTCCTTGGGCTTATAGCATGCTGCTTTTCCAGCTAAGGTTGTAGCTTAACTAATAATAATAATAATAATGATAATAATTATAATAATAATAAAAATAACAATAGTAGTAGTAGTAGTAATAATAATAATAATAATAATAATAATAATAATAATAATAAAGAAAAGCTGCACTCTGAGAAATCAGTCCGTTAGTTTGTGTTTCCTTCAACTGCTCTGTAAGATGATCCTTTAGGGTCTTATACAAGGACAGCCTTTCAGGAGTCTGTGTTAGGGCAACGTATTCTCTCCCTTCCAAGAATCCAATGGCCAAGTTTAATTAATCATTACTGGGTAACGGATTCTCTCTCTCTCTCTCTCTCTCTCTCTCTCTCTCTCTCTCTCTCTCTCTCTCTCTCTCTTCTACATCTTTGTACAGCAAGTCTTTCTTCTAGACGATTATCACATTAAATAAAATTAGACTTCATCATATAATGTTGCAGTGTAGAATTAAATCCTTAAATAACAGATAAACATAACTGATAATTATCGAAAAAAAAACAATAAATGCAAAATAAATATTCAATAAAAACACATTTTGAATGAAGTAATTGATACAGAAAAATAAATATTGATAATAATATAACACAAATGAATAACCATTAAACCCGCTTATGGTATCTTTCCTCTAGAGATCATGATAAAAATTGCCTTAATTTGCGCCATTACGTATGAAAATAATTCTGGGTAATTGGTGAGGTAACAGATGAGAGGTAGTTCTATTTAATTTCCGGGTCGGCCCACATTAAGCAGCTATTTAGGCTGAAATTAACCGGGTTTAATTGAAATCTTATTGGTTCATTCATTGGTTGCCCAGTTATAATTTGAGATTTACCTGCTTGTTAATAATGTCGTCTGGAGATAATGATAGAATTAGTTGTAATGTTCTTGGTACGAATCTCTCTCTCTCTCTCTCTCTCTCTCTCTCTCTCTCTCTCTCTCTCTCTCTCTCTCTCTCATAACGTCGTCTGGAGATAATGATAGAATTAGTTGCAATATTCTTGGTACGAATCAATCTCTCTCTCTCTCCTCTCTCTCTCCTCTCTCTCTCTCTCTCTCTCTCTCTCTCTCTCTCTCTCTCTCTCTCTCTCTCTCACTCATAATGTCGTCTGGATATAATGATAGAATTAGTTCCAATGCCCTTGGTACAAATATCTCTCTCTCTCTCTCTCTCTCTCTCTCTCTCTCTCTCTCTCTCTCTCTCTCTCTCTCTCTCTCTCTCTCTCTCTCTCTCTCTCTCTAGTTTAATTAATAATGTAGCCTTATGACAAATTTAAACCTACAAAAATATTAAACGACTTAACATATCCCTTTATCTTTACATGAATTAATCTTCAGAGAATTTAATGTAAAAAACTAATTATTCTGCAGATAGCAAACACAAAATGAAACTCATAAACGCTTTGAAAGAAACACAAGCTGCAGACTTAATAAGCAACATAAGCTTCAGCCTTTAATCAGAATATATGTCGAGACAAACATAAGCTGGAGGCATTAGTATTTTCAGCATAACAGTCGCTTGATCTTTTTTTATATTTCACAAAAATCAATAGCTATTGATTATCTTCCCTGGGGAGGAATATCAAAAATATTCTTATGATTCCACATTCAATAAGGGAGACTTAGCTTTTTGCCATTATATGATTTGCATCTCCATACAATCGGGAGTGTGAAAACGAAGACTTCATCACGAGATTTAAGACCATACTTTGTTCAGACTTAAAAAAGATATCTTAATTTCGACTGGTCTCCTGTCAGTAGCAATGAGCTGAAATGAAGCACGACATCTTAAAAGAATATTATCATAAATAAAATTCATTCGTTCCAACTAAAGTACCAGTACATCCAAGAATCATGAGGGGCTAAGAGTGACTAAAAAAAGTGACTCTCTCTCTCTCTCTCTCTCTCTCTCTCTCTCTCTCTCTCTCTCTCTCTCTCTCTCTCTCTCTCTCTCACTCTCTCTCTCTCTACATTCGTCCTGACCTACATTTTAAACCACATATCAAGAACTGTCCAAAGAAACAGAAAAAAATGGATATTAAATGGACATCTCAAAAAAGCGAACTGTCACACAGAAATAGTTCTAGCAATGAAGAACTGTAAACTACAACAGTTTGATAATAATTACATTAACGCATGGAGTCTCACCATGGACAGTTGACTCTATTAGTTACAGCGGCCATTATGCAAATGATATATGATATTGTCGGAAACTTGCCAGAAATTTATGGTAATTTATACTGCACTCTATACTACCGTGGCGCATTTACGCCTTGTATTGCAATTTACACCACACCAAAATTATTATTATACAAAAAAGATCTAAAGGCCTTTCTACTCATATTTAGGGTAATATTACTCATGATTTCAAGAATGAAATACAGTATATTTCGTATTACTCATGATTTCAAGAATAAAATACAGTATCCTTCGAATTACTTATGATTTCAAGAATAAAATACAGTATCCTTCGAATTACTTATGATTTCAAGAATAAAATACAGTATCCTTCGTATTACTTATGATCTCAAGAATAAAATACAGTATCCTTCGTATTACTTATGATTTCAAGAATAAAATACAGTATCTTTCGTATTACTTATGATTTCAAGAATAAAATACAGTATCTTTCGTGAGTATAATTCCTTCAAGTAAGCTGTATTATAGTGCAGAGACATTACATGTATTACTGAATAACATGAAAATCAATAATGATTATGCGAATACCAGGGAACGTAGAAAATTCTAGGTCGTCATTCAGGCCTATCATCTAATGAATAAAAGGAGAAAATAAATTAAGAAGGCCTAAATTATCTCTACCCTGGTAAAAGTGACGCCTGATATGAACGCAATTAATCAGTCAATCAATGGCTAGTCTTTCCTACAACTAAATTTAAGAGTTTATGGTCTGTGTTTAGTTTCCCTCGAAGCTCCGTAATTTCAGTACGTTCTAGGAAAGCTTTGTACATTTGGATACATAAATTCCTGGTAAACCTCACTCTGAGAAAGTGCAACCTGTCACACCTGAACTGAGTGGAGAGTTCCTGTGTTTTGCCTCGCCGACCACAAATGGGATTCATCCCTACGCTATAAGTTTGGTTACTTGTCCCGTAGTAAGGATGTGAGAAGGTGAACTTCCTCAGAGAATGATGTATCATGAATACCTGCTTCCAACTGTACGTCTGTCTGTCTTCTGTTTCAAGTTCCTGCCACTCAGTGCTGGTAATTTAAAGGAGATTTAGCTATCTCTTGTCAGATTACTAGCCACCATTATCCTAATCTCAGGCCGCCAGGGCTGACGAACGTCAATCGATAATGAATAAAACCATTTATAATTTATGGATAAAAATAAGCCCCTTTCTGTAAAATCCACATACTATTATCTACAGTTTCCTACAGTTAAGAACATTCATTATCGAAGATGAACATCTCCCCTCGGACGAAATATTGAACGTAAAAGTTGAGAGCAACATTTGCCAGATTAACTCGATCGCAAACTTGGTCACGTCCTGCCTGAGGAGTTCCAAGTGCTTTCTAGATGCAACAATATTACTCTTCGGGGCAACTTTCTGCCGTCATTACGTTTGAGAGGCTTCGCTGTCTTTCTGTACACCAACGTAGCGATAACAGAGTTTTTTGTTATTTTAATCTTTTTATTTCACAGCAAAAAAAAAACGAAAAAAAGTCATGAAAGACGTATCATAAACTGTAAATCACAGAAAAAGTTCACATATTGCTAATTTTCGTAACAAAAGACTTGATAAAACGATTACATTTGTTTTTTATATAAATATATATATATATATATATATATATATATAATATATATATATAAATATATATATATATATATATATATATATATATATATATATATATATAATATATATATATATATATATATATATATATATATACACGCACACAAATCCTGTAGTTAGCATTCAAATTTTAAAGATGACTCAAAGAGCAATTTAACCACGCACATTATTTTCTGTCTGGAATCCTGGAATCCATAACTATTAACGAAAACCGAGAGACTGATACCCGAATTATAAAAAAACAGAATCATGAACTTCCAGGGAGCCCAACGCCGGCGTCGTCAGCAATGCATGTCTCCATTTCATATTCAATTACTTGGCCTAATCCCATGGAAGTTCTACGGATCCCTTTAAGGAGACGCCCATTATGGAACTTGCGGAGCAGATCCTTGTGGAGACGGACATTATGGAACCTGCCCTCGGACATTCCACAGCTTGGTGCTTTGGCCACAATCAGCTGTGCGTGGAAATTAAAATATAAAGTCGAATGAAATGTAAAAGAAATATTTGACTTTTGAAAAGAGGCGGAAAAGGTTTTTAATTGGTGTCAATAAACTTGGTTCCAATTGGAAAATATAGATGTTTATGATATAAGTCAGAAATAAAAAGTACGAGGTCGAATGTATTTGGAAGCCAGGTTTAATATCATGCTTTGGGTATACTGTATATTCATTTTGGATATATTTGAATATATTTTTAAAAAAAAAAAATGACAGTTATTTTGGATATATCTGAAAATATTTCAAAGAAAACTTGCAAATTCCACACGATTGTGGATTTTGCTTTCAGATTTATTTTAGGGAAAACGTGACCTCACTTTTACCTAACGGTTGCGAAAGGACTGGAATAGATAAAATAAATCTATATAAAAAAGAATTCTCCGAATAAAAACGTTAATAGGATAAACATTTCCTGAAAAAAAAAAACATTCTCACTTTCATGAAGCTGTGCAAAATGCCAGTTAAAATATAAAAAAGAATGTTTTCTTTGACTGCATTCTCATTTTTCTCGCTTCATAGTCATCCATCAATTGCAAGACCCCGTGTTTGGGTCAAGCAATATACAAAAAAAGGGTAAAAAAAGAAGAAAGAAAAAGGTCACCCATCCAAGTACCGACCAAAGCCATTGTTACTCTTGGTTCTGCTGCGCTCAGGTACTGTTCCCACTAGACTATCAAGTACTGAATGAGACTTCCAAACCCCTTATCTTTTATCACGACCTTCTCTTTTATAGGTTTAAAGGTCACTCACGGATGGCATAGGTGAGGGACAGTGACAATCAGGGTTTAAACTTGAAAATGTAGTTATTACCTTAAATTCTGCTGCTTTTTACCCTTGATTATCTTAAGACTTTTCCAACTTTCTTAAATTTGAAGCTAGTAGAACCAAAATTACCTTACAAATATTACCTTGAAACCGGGCACATTACCTGAAACTAAGGAAATTACCTAAAAAGTTTAAACTCTGGACAATATATTAAAGACTGGCCATATATGCATATGATCAGCGCCCAAGCCCCCTCACCACCCAAGCTAGAACCAAGAAGGGCCAGACAATGGCTACTGATGACTCAGCAAGTACAGTAGACCTACAGTATAGGGTTCACCTAAAACTCCCTTCTTCAGCTCACAAGGATTTTGAGGCTTTAAATACAAGAAATGATTGAGCTTGATGTAATCTCGAACCCCAGGCCAGCATATCGCTAAGCAGAGACGTTTCCAATAGGGTACCACAACCCTTTCCTCATCCTATGATGAATTGGGTGCCAAGTAATGCTGGTTTACATTCCATGACTTAACTATGTAATACCTAAGTTTTAATAAAGTATTGCCAATTATTAACCAAGTTTTCAACCAAGTATCCAAATTCATCAACCAATTTATAACTCGGTAATAAAAGTCATTAATCAAGTTACTAATAAGATATTTATCAACCAAGTTATTAACAACGCCCCCAGACGGAATGAGAACAGAATGTTGTTCGGGTTAAGGCAATAAATTCTTCAATGGTAATGAGCGCGCTGTAGATTTCAAGTAATATCCGTTTATCGCTGATACGAAAGTATTGGCAATTATTAACCAAGATTTCAACCAAGTATCCAAATTCATCAACCAACTTTTAAAATTTATTCATCAAGTTACTAATAAGATATTTATTAACCAAGTTTTCAACCAAGTATCCAAATTCATCAACCAATTTATAACTCGGTAATAATATTCATTAATCAAGTTACTAATAAGATATTTACCAACCAAGTTATTAACAACGCCCCCAGACGGAATGAGAACAGAATGTTGTTCGGGATAAGGCAATTGTAACAAAATATAAGCAACAAATTCTTCAATGGTAATGAGCGCGCTGTAGATTTCAAGTAATATCCGTTTATCGCTGATATGAAAGTATTGGCAATTATTAACCAAGATTTCAACCAAGTATCCAAATTCATCAACCAGCTTTTAAAATTTATTAATCAAGTTACTAATATGATATTTATCAACCAAGTTATTAACAACGCCCCCCAGACGGAATGAGAACAGAATGTTCTTCGGGATAAGGCAATTGTAACAAAATATAGCCAATAAATACTTCAATGGTAATGAGCGCGCTGTAGATTTCGAGTAATATCCGTTTATCGCTGATACGAAGGCCTCCTGAATATTCATGCTTATGAAAATAGCGCCATAAACAGTTGGCGAATGCTGGCTAATATCTTTCGGGAGCTATCAGAACTACGGCATGAAATTAGAAGGGATATTTGAATTTGAA
>NC_090747.1:103461453-103478953 GCF_036898095.1 Palaemon carinicauda | reverse complement strand
GAGATGGTGGGCGGAAGGATAAGATCGAACAAGGTTGGGTAAGGTACACTGTTAAAAAATCGTAATTTTAACCGGAAATTCTCCATAAAAATATAATGTTCTCAGCCATATTTCAGTAAAATAAAGGAGACCGTAATTTCACCTTACTATTCTATTATCTTTTACGGTTTGGTAACCATGATATCACTCCTTTACGTCAATCTATGAGTTTTTAAAACGGTAAAAATCCTGAAATATATGTTGCAAGGCATTTATCGCTTTTTAATACAAATGTTTAACAGAGTAATTTACGTAGACTGATCGTAATCTTGAGGTTTAAGTGAGAAGCTACAGAAAGCTCTAAAAACATGGGAAAAGTTTACATGTTTAAATGCTCTAAATGCCGAATGGCAAAGGCAAGGGACAGTGACAATGCCAAGAGACTGACCATATATACATATGATCAGCGGCCAAAGCCCATCTCCACCCAAACTAGGACCAGAGAGGACTAGGCAATGACTGTTGATGATTAGCAGATAGTCCTATAGGCTCCCCCCAAGCCCCTATTCTTTGCTCTTAAGGATGGTGAGGTTACAGACACCATGAAACTATCGAACTTGAGCGCATCTCAAATCCGAGTCTTGCAGAAGGCCAAGCAAGGACGTTTCCAATAGGCCACCACGACCCTAAACTACCCTGTACTGAAGTCAATTCTTTTTAGTGAGGCAGATTTGCACAGACTCGCATGGGTGCCCTTTTAGCTCGGAAAAGTTTCATGATCGCAGGAAACTTTTCCGAGCTAAAAGGGCGTCCGCTGCGAATCGGTGTAAATGTGCCTCATGAAAAAAAAAATGAGCATAGTAAGATGCAGACTACTGAGGAGTAGTAAGTTAGAAGCCAACTCACAATCTTATGATAAATAACTAATGCCATACAAACTACCATGTCCAAAATAAGAGTTTGCTGAATACAACGCAGAACGAAATTCAAACCGAGAAGTCGCCCTTTGTACATCCGCAAGCACTAAAGATATTCCGCATGCAAATGGAAGCGGCAGTCCGCATGATTCTGGGACCCCTGTAAAAATCTGTAGTTTCTCTCATGTGAGAATGGGTGCTATGCATTAAAATGTAAACCTCATCACATATTCTGGTCATGGAATGCTGCTGTCAGAAAATACTCCCTTCAATGAATTTATCAGAATTCCTTGGTTAGAATGGCCGACTTATTTTTTTTTTTTTGGGGGGGGGGGGGAGGACCACACTTCGACCTTCGCTGATCCAACTGAATTTATTTTTTGACCTGGTTTTGATAACATTAACCTTTATTGAGTCTTGTGACATTTTCTTAAAAAAAACATTTCTTTACTCATAATAATTCCTTACCATTTATGAAGTTTCTGAAGAATTGAAATCTTCTTTGAGAGAGAGAGAGAGAGAGAGAGAGAGAGAGAGAGAGAGAGAGAGGTTGAAGTCGAATTGCAACATCCAATGGCTTGTAAGTATTCAGGAACAATGCCTTATAACTATGCAAGAACATCCTTTTAGAAAATTAGTATTGTGTTCACACTTCATTAACTCCTAATAGTATTGTCAGTAACTTTAATTTATTAAAAATTTATAGAAAGGCTGTATAAAAGACACTGAAATCATATGCAGGAAACCTGTTCTGTTGAACTCTCTCTCTCTCTCTCTCTCTCTCTCTCTCTCTCTCTCTCTCTGAGCTCCACCGGAATCCTGATGAATATGCAATTCGATAAAAAAAAAAAATTTCAACGAGGTCACATTTCTTATTTAAACATAAACAAATTTTTCGTAACTTTCTTTTCGAGAACGAAGGAGATCCAAATGAAGCTATTTACATAATGATGCAAACACGTAGCAGAAGTTTTTTCTTCCTCACTAATTTCTTTTTCTTAATCTTTTCTTCTCGATTCAAGAGGTGAGGTACAACCACTTTCTTTTATTATTAAAATGAAAGCTAATGGTAGGGAAACTCTGTAGATGCTATCCATATGGTAATATAATATCAATGCTTTATCTCCTACTATTTATCGTAGGTCTTCCACGGCCCTACATCTCTCTCTCTCTCTCTCTCTCTCTCTCTCTCTCTCCATAAGACACAAAATTAATCGTATTACTGGTTATTGGAGTATTTTTACATCTTTCTCTCTCTCTCTCTCTCTCTCTCTCTCTCTCTCTCTCTCTCTCTCCTCAAGTAACCCTTCTTCCCCTTCTCCTATTTCCTCTCTCTATGCTGAGAGCGAGGCTCTATGGCTTTATTTTTCCCTAGACATCAACTGCTTCCTTCCTCCACTTTTGGTTGTTATACGAGGGGGGCAAAAATTGAGACGTGTTTTGAATGTTCGAAATTCCCCTGGCCTCAAGTGGGAAGTATTTTTTCCTTTCATCTCTACTGTTTAGATGATTGTCTTTATTTTGTGTACTGAGGATGCTTTGAATTATTCAAGAGTGATCTAGGATATTTATGGGCAAACATGAGAGCTGTGTGTAGTTATGTACATACTTATGAATCCCTTACTATGTAATGATGTAATATTAGGATTACAGGTTGTTTATGTGACTTTTATTATCTTGTGTTTTCTAATAAATCCTCATTATGATCTCCTTCCCCATTATTTAGGTTAACGTCATCAGATTACATTTTAATTATGACAGCTGTTTAGTCCCGTCCTATTCCTGTATAGCTATTACTAATAATACACTTTGTACAAATGTGTAATATTGGAGAGATTTCCAGTAAACCTCAACTATTTTCTTGTGGTAGAGGACAAAAACCATTATTTTTCATATACAGTATCAACATACACATAAATACCTACCCTTATATATATATGTATGTATGAAAAGTTACCATTTATGTATGATGTATGAAAAGTTACAAGGGGAGGAACTCTATCACATTTGTAAGTGAAAGGGCAAAAGTATGGTTCAGTGAACTCAGGAAATAAAGAATAATATAAACTGTTTCTTTCTAAAAGGTTACAAAAAATCGCGAATAATAAGAACACTGAAGTTGATGGAAAAGGTCACTGGCCTATGTAAAATAGAATGGCTCGATTGGTAAGCAACCTGGTAGGTACACTTTGTCTAAGCTTGAATGATAAGTAAACACTACAATGCGTCATGAATGAGACTCGTTGTATCAGATTAATATTTGTGAATAGGAGCCATTCAGCACCGAGTTGCAACTCTGGAAACCCTTGCAGTTACGCCATGAAGTAAATGTCAAAAGAGTTTGAACTTTAAAAGAAAGATTGAAAGGAAGCTGGAAAGGAGGTTAATTAGAAGGCTATGAAGTGGGTGCCTCAAGGAGGGGATGGGACAGACACTGCAAAGAGCATTTAGTATTGCCATGCATGCCTCAAAAAATACTTTATTCCCGTATTCAATAAGTGATTAATGAAAAAAAAGGATAATTTAAGGTAACAACTTTTTTAACAACAACTTTGAAGTTAGAATATTTGATGCAATAATTAGAGAGAGAGAGAGAGAGAGAGAGAGAGAGAGAGAGAGAGAGAGAGAGAGAGAGAAATCTAAATTATGAGAAATATATAAGAGAAACACGAGAATCATCAACAGAGATAAGTTACGATATTAACCAAAAGCGAAATGTGAATTACAAATAAAAGCCGTGAACGAAAAAGGTTAGGCCGAGAGAGAGAGAGAGAGAGAGAGAGAGAGAGAGAGAGAGAGAGAGAAAGTCTTTAGTCTAAATAAGACAAAACACAGTCGTAATGAATTCACCGCAACAATTGCCAGACGAATTTCTTTCGACAGATCCAGCGGTCAAAGTTTAGATTCCAGTCGCTCAAAGTTTACGAAAGGTAAATAAGCAGAAAAGAAAGTTTTCTTCCTGAGATCACACTGTGGCCAAAGTGACTAAGTGCATTATTATTAACGTTATATTACTTTACTGTTATTACAAAATGGATAAAAGTCTATCACCAACAATTAACACACGCACACACATATACACACACACACACACACACATATATATATATATATATATATATAGTATATATATACAGTATATATATATAATATATATATATACATATATATATATGTGTGTGTGTGCGTGCGTGTATTAATCAATTATTTGTGTGCGTATTTGTATGTGAGTGGAAAACTGAAGTATGGGCCTCTCATGCCAGTGGAGGCCAGTTCAAATAATGGAGAGGTTATGGTAACGTTTCAGGTAACATTCCCTGCATAGAACACACGCACACACACATGCATATATATATATATACTCTCTCTCTCTCTCTCTCTCTCTCTCTCTCTCTCTCTATATATATATATATATATATACTCTCTCTCTCTCTCTCTCTCTCTCTCTATATATATATATATATATATATATAAAGTAAGAAAACAGCTGATTTCGACGTAAAAAAATCTCGCTCTTAGTTTCAATGAAAAAAAATTCTCTATATTTCTCTCTATCTAGGCGGGGAGGTAACATCATCATCCCTTTCTGAGAAGCATAAATATTTCAAGACGGTTCGATAACAGCTGATTATTGAGGAGAATTTGGCGATTTTTAAAAAATCTGATTTGTATAAATTTCAATGCTCAAGATCAGAAATATTAGACACCCCGTATATTAGCTATTCATTTTATAATTTTGTTGGCTCCATTAATTTACCTCTTCAGGTACAAACGTTTCAGTCTACTTGAAGATCTTGAGACAAAAGTAGGTTTTTTTTTTTCGGTTTTGGTCATATATAGGCTAGCTTGAAGGATCTTCCAATATCGAACTCTCTTTCTAGAAGAAAGTTAAAGTTGGAGAGAATATTGAAATTGCTTTCATATTCATTGACCTCTCTCTCTCTCTCTCTCTCTCTCTCTCTCTCTCTCTCTCTCTCTCTCCAACATTATTCCCCTTCCCACTCCTATCTTCATTTCCATCAGGGCTTCCAAAATGCTAGCTGGCAATACGTAAATTATAAAAGCCAATATTGGTGAATAATTCCTTTGTGAAACTTACCTGTCAATCAACGGCAATCACAGCTGTTTTCCGGCTATCAACTGCAATTACGCTACCTTGATATTCCATTACCAACCATAGTTCCAGAGGCTTTCCCATGACCCAAAAACAACGATATGAATGTCTCTCCTACTCCGGCCAAAACGACAACCCTTTCAGCAATAAACCACGAGCGAGGGAAGAAAAACGAAAGAAAAAAACATGGAAATAGTCCCCCTTAATGTTTATCATAGAGTCCCAAATTCTGGAAACCCTCCACCAGCTGCCTTTTCCAGGAAATAGAAAACTGGAACACATCTCCGGATAAAATTCTACCTCGTTACCTGTTTTCTCCCTCTCTCTTTTATCGGGATATTAAAGCACTAGATGAAGACTGGGCTGCTTTTAAAAACGCATGAATGCTCTTGCAATGGGAAAAAAGAAAGAATAAAAAAAATGGAAGGCAAGGGCATTTGGGTAAACAAAAGCAAATGGGAGGGCGTGAATTTTTCATGACCGCAGAAAGTAATGTTAGTTTGGGTAAGTGTTTATTTGACTGGTTAGAATATTTCAACAACTTTATTATCATTGTTATTGGTACTATTATTATAATTATTATCATTATTATATGCTAAGCTACAACCCTAGTTGGAAAAGCAGGATGCAATAAGCCCCAGAGCTCAAACAGGGAAAATAGCCCGGTGAAGAAATGCAGGAAAAATAAAATATTCTAAGAACAGTAACACTAAAATAAATATCTATATTAACTATAAAAAACTTTAACAAAACAAAATGAAGAGAAATAAGATAGAATAATGTGCCCGAGTGTACCCTCCAGCAAGAGAACTCTAACCCAAAAGAGTGGAAGACCATGGTACAGAGGCTATGGCACTAATCAAGACCAGAGAACAATGGTTTGATTTTGGAGTGTCCTTCTCATTGAAGAGCTGCTTACCATAGCTAAAGAGTCTCCTCTACCTTTATCGAGAGCAAAGTGGCCACAGAACAATTACAGTGAATAAGAATTGTTTGGCAATCTCAGTGTTGTCAGGTGTATGAGGGCAGAGGAAAATATGTAAAGAATAAGCTAGACTATTACGAATATTCTTATTATCACTATCATTCATTAAGATCAAGTGGCTTAATCAAATCACTTGTTACCTTTCTATATTCTCGATAGACAATACCTAATATTTCACGAAACCCCCCCCCCAAAAAAAAATACGAGTAAAATTGCAGCAGGAGGTAATGAAAGAAGTTGAACAGCCATGTTAGAAGATACCGAAGGACAATTGTAAAAAGTAACAAACATTGAAGCTGGTGCATCCGGAGATACTAGCAGGGATGAAGCTTTTATATAAAACTTCATGTGAGGAACAGAGTGAATGGAATGGAATTAGGTTTGGAGATGAAATAAGATAGCCTTTGATATTCTGATGATAATTCCCTAAATGTATGATACAACTTGTTATGGAATATCATCAAAAATGTTCTTGACACTCTCTCTCTCTCTCTCTCTCTCTCTCTCTCTCTCTCTCTCTCATATATATATATATATATATATACATATATCTATATATATATACATATATATATACATGTGTATATATATATATATATATATACATAGATAGATAGATAAGCAAATATCCCGATACACTTTAGCATCATCTATTATTATTATTATTTGCTAAGCTACAGCCCTAGTTGGAAAAGCAAGTTACTATAAGCCCAGGGGATTCAACAGGGAAAATAGCCCAGTGAGGAAAATAAACAAGGAAAACTCGAATATTTCAAGTACAGTAACATTAAAATACAGATATAAACTATAAAAACTTCTAACAACTATTGACCTATAACAGAAAAAAAAAGCAAAATGATAAACAAAAATCTTCATAGACGAAGATAGCCTCAGTGAACCAAACGGAGGAAACAGACAGCAATAAATATATCTATCATCGCCAGTACGTTAAAATATGAGGGCTATCTCAATCTGCTCACGTACAGGAGAGAGCCAAAGTTTACCTTCCTTTTACCATAAAACGGCAATAACTCTTGTTCGGCAAAAAAGGTAACCCAGATTCTCCTTTCTGGTAAACAGGATATTCCATTTGATGTATAGTCCCTCTCAATTTCTTCCAATTCCTTTTAGAAGAAAAAAATACATAAAAACCTTCTGAACTTTTGGACCATAAACTTAATCTCGTGATTTATTTTTCCGACTTAGTTTTCAATCAAATCAGTTGTAAAATAATATTTCCCCGCCTTTGATAAAGTAGTTTTTTTTACAAAAGAAGAGTAGGCGACCATAATAATAATAATGATAATAATAATAATAATAATAATAATAATAATAATAATAATAAAAATAATAATAATAATAATAATAATAATAATAATAATAATCTCCTCCTACGCCAATTGACGCAAATGGCCTAGGTTAGATTTCCCCAATAGTCTCACTGACTGACTAAATCTATAGAGGATTCATTGGTTAGATTCATCAAAGGATAGCCAGTTCTTTGTGATGCGCAGTGCCTATCATGATGAGGATGATGATGATGATGATGATGATGATGATGATGATGATGATGATAATAATAATAAAAACAATAATAATAAAAAAAAAAATACTAATGTCCTTATAACTAACAACTAAACATAGATCAATTCCACTTATTTATAAATTATTCGTATTCTCCCGAAAAACATAATTTACCTACGTCAATCTTCACCATTCCATATGATCGCACAGCTTCATGTATTATACGATAACCTTTCGGCAGGAGTACTTACTAATTCTCCGGATATCATATAATTTCCCCTAAACAACTGTTCTAGAGTTATTTAATCGCATCATTAACTTTTAAACCATCGATAACGACCACTTATAAATCTAGATCGAGTAATGTCATTATTGTAATGCCGAAATAATTATCTTTTTCATTTATTATTCATAAAACTGAAGTGGAAGAGCTTTATAACAATGAATTTTCACAATATCATTCCATAGTGGATATGATATAACCGTATTCAAATTAATTTAATAACACGCAGGTATAAGTACAAATAATAGGATGTTATCTTAGCCAATCATATCTTACGCTTTAAGAAAACACAATGCCCTCACAAATTTGTGGTCAACTTGCAGGGCATTTATTCCTAGGTAATAAAAAAAGTTAAATTTACATCATCATCGATTCAATCTCTACCAAAAGTTAGGATATTCAGTTTCTGGTTGGAGGAACGTAGAGAGTAGAGGTCCCCTTTTTGTTTTTGTTTCATTTGTTGATGTCGGCTACCCCCCAAAATTGGGGGAGGTGCCTTGGTATATGTATGTATATGTATGTATGTATATATATATATATATATATATATATACATATATACTGTATATATATATATATATATATACACACATATACCTAGCCAAATATGATGTCTGTATCCTTAAAATGATAAAATTTTGGTGATTGGTAAAAAGTAATTCAAAAGCGTTGCATTTGGATATTGAATTCATTAGGACTTTAGCCTCATCAATAATCATAAAGCTTCCACATCTAAGATAACCATGTGTTCGCACGGAACCCTAAATTTTATTCTGCCATGGACCTTAGGAAGGATTAGGATTATCTAACCAACAGTGTTCAGTTCAAATTGAAAAACTGATTATTAACGAACCTATATGATTTTACAAAAAAAAAAAAAAAAAAAAAAAAAAAAAAAAAAAAAAGTTAACACCGAAATTCGTAGAATTGCAATGAATACGAAATCAAGCTTTTCGTTACATGTCGAACTCGAAATGGAATCGTGGACCTGTATATACAAATATTGCTCTTGCTGTGATTCCTTTTATAGATTCGCCGATCTGTTTTAATACAATCAAAACATGTCGCATGCATTACGTTTACTTCATCGCTTGTCTTTGCTTTTTCAAGGATAGATGGAATATGTTCAAACAAAGCAAGATAGGGAGCACGTTATGTCTCGCAAAGAATCAATTAAGTTTTTCTTTTCACAATTATTTTCTAATATAAATAAACTTGGGAATAAACTCTGATATCAGGAATATCATACATTTTCTAAACAAAATTACAATAAAGATCAACGTGAAATATTGAAGGAACGAAACAGTTCATAATTACAGAATGAAACGTAATGTTAAATATGAAAGAAAACGAATGAAAGTAAAAATTAATATATTAATTATATGCTCTCATCCCCACCCATCCCCTATTCCAAAAGGAAAAACACAAAAACAAACTAAATCACTAAATAAAAAAAATGAACAAACCCAAGTAGAAGGAGAAACATTCTCAGAGGAGGGTCTTGTAACACCTCTGCCAGCCAGTAGCATCACTCATAGGGGCAAAAATCTCTTTATCCCAATGTGCGACGTGACCAGCATCACTATCTCCTTATTGATGCTCGGCTAACAGCGAGGATTCCCTAATTTCCCCCCTCTCCCCAAAAATCCCCTCATAGGTGCAAAGGGAATCCTCTTTTGTTGATAAAGATATGAAATGTAAAGTGTATTTCCTAATCTCTCTCTCTCTCTCTCTCTCTCTCTCTCTCTCTCTCTCTCTCTCTCTCTCTTGTAACTGTAAATAGGCTTTCATTTTATTTCAATTATTTAGTTTTTCCTTAATCTCCTGTTATTTTGTGGGTGTGTATGTGCATATTCGTTTGTTTGTCAATTTGCCTTTATTGCTATTTTTTCCATATTACTGATAATTTCTATATCACTAACCCCTAGTTAGTAAACCCCATCTTTGCAATTAAATAGCCTATGCAAATTTACAGTATATCTAATTTAATAATCTCGGAAAGTTGTATTTCAAGATAAAATTGAAGCAATACATGATTTCTAATATATTTTGTATATATATATATATATATATATATATCCCTTTCTGAGTCTGGAAACCTGAACGTGGTGAAAGGGTTTGTGTATTGCCATGATCAGCAAAGCTGTACTAGTCAGGGTCACCCACACTAGGTTAGGCTGCTTTAAGGGATCAAAAGAATATCTCCCACCATCAACAATCCTCACTGGCCAGCGTGGTGATGAAAATTGGCAAAACCTCACATATGAAGTGACATGTCTGAGTTGTTTGTCCTGAAGTGGACTAGAAACTGCTGCATTTGCTGTAGTTGTTATTATTGTTGTTGTATGTAGTAATACAGAGCTGAGCGATGCATTGTGAATTTCACAGAAATACAACGTCTAAAAAAACATAATCATGACGTGGATGGAAAAAAAATACCGAGAAACTTTATCTATTACTTATAAAGACGAAAAAACTATCTGAAGAACTTTCATAAATCTAGTTTATATTTTCTCCAAGGGAGAAAAGATTCCCTTTATAACGAGATATTGTTTTTTTTTTCTCAAAAGTTAAACAAATCTTGGAGAAGTAAGATACAAATAAGATGGGCCCTTTGAAGCCAAACATTTTTTGTGTGTGATATTTTCTTTATGAGTTTTTTATGTAAACAGATACGATGCCCTTATTGCTGCTGCTATGAGAGAGAGAGAGAGAGAGAGAGAGAGAGAGAGAGAGAGAGAGAGAGAGAGAGAGTTCAATCTTTTCTAGCATAATACTGATAGTTAAAATAATAATCATGTTCATCATAATCATAATGATGTAAAAAATAGTAAAAATTATAATAATAGCAATATAATAATAATAATAATAATAATAATAATAATAATAATAATAATAATAATAATAAGATGCATTGTGCATCAAACTTACATTCTCCAGTCCACAACTACAATATTCTATTTATTATGAATTCCCATCTTCAAAGTTTTCTATACTAACACAATATTTCAAAGTGCATCAAATTAATAAAATTAACCTGTTATAATGCAGAAACGGAAATTCAGGCCCATAAAAATACCAGTATCAATTAATGGTAAGGACTTAATTCACAATTAATTTACTGGTTAAGATTAACTAATATTTAGACTAATCTCGCTTCACGTTCTTCTCAAACCTATTAGAAGTAGATTTTTTAATTACAACTCAGCTATCAATTCACTAAGGATTCTTATTCTTCTTTGTCTACATCTTTTCCCACTTCTATGTGGGGTCGATGTTTCTGGTCAGCTTTCTCCATCTACCTCTGTCCCACACCTCATCACCGGTTAATCCTTTTGATCGAAGGTCATCCTTGATATAGTCCACCCACCTTCGTTTTGTTTCATTCTGATTATACTCACTGACCATAGTTGTTTTGGCTAATTTTTCATGGCCGGATGCCTTTCCTGCCGCCAACCCGCCCCATTTACCCCATAATTTGACTGAAAGTATCAAAACATTTTCCTCGGTGACTGAAATCCCTAACGATATTTTCCAACAATTTTCTAAGGTTACATTTTCAAACACGAGTTTTTCCGTACAGTTTCTCCATCTATTGCTTTGATTCATAATAAAATATGAAATATTTAATTTTTCTTCTAGTACATATTTTTCTATTAAAAAGACAAAAAAAAAAAAAAAAACTTATAAACAATATTTTATAACATTTTATAAAATTTTCAAGCACATCTTTTTCTATAAAAAAAAGGCTTACAGATAATCGTCTGATAGCCTAATTTGAAAATTCTCAAAAAGCGCGTTAAATAAGTTTAAAAAACAGGAACTTTTCAGAGAAGGGAATGGGCAGGAGGCATGATCTTATTACCGACGAAAAAATAGTCGGATAAAGCCTCTCTTCTTTGGAAAATAATGGGTGCAATAAAAAGTTAATGGGCAAAGTTTCCTTTTAGTTTAGAGGCTCTATCTATCTATCTGACTATCTATCTACGCATATATCTACCTACCTATAGCCAATCTGTTTACTTACCTATCAACCTCTTCCTATACTTGCATATTAAAATTCTATCCGCTAATTAATATAGTTAATTATATGAATATTTTCTATTCAACGATATAAATACAAAATATACAATGTATGGATACGGAAATGAAGGAAATTTAACTTTTTTCAACAATCACTTTTACATCAATCATTTAAGATACAATAACAGAAGACCACAGTAAGTGTCTAAGTTTAAGCCTAATTTAATCTGAGATATGAAAAAAAGACTGAAACATCAGTATATTCTACGTTAATCTTCAGACTTAACATGACTTGGTGAAATGGAAAGAGAAAAGTATAATAGATGTTTTGTATACTGCAGACAATTTTACCTAAACATAGAAAATTCCCTATACATAGAAATCTATACAGCAATATATACGTTTTATGATAGCTTCATATCAAAACCATAAATAAAATCAATATAATGACATTATTGAAGAAAGGAATATTTTTTCAGGTAGTTCTCAAATCGATAATATCACTTTTCATTTTATTCCCCTGTTTATGCAATGCTCACATCTCGGACGTTAGTCTGTTCGCATAAAGAGTAGTTTCAATAAAGCCTGTGGCACCTACAAAACAAAAATTAAGTATACACTGTTATAAATTTGCCGTACAAAACACAGTAAGTGCCTGGGAACATTTATTCCATGATTTTTACCATTTTAAAAACGGCTTTATTGACATTAAGGAATGCTATTACGGTCACTAACCCGTAAAGGATAATAATAAAGAAAGGTAAAATTGCGGTCGCCTTGTATTTTACTGGAATACGGCTGAGAACAATATATTTTTTACGGTGAAATTTCCGATTGAAAATTACGGTTTTTTAACAGTGTAGGTTCAATAAGGAATATGGCGCATGTATAATGTTTTCTTTTTTAAGTTACTTAATTCTGTGACAACATGAGCTCCCGTTGCTTTGAGCTATGAGCGACCAGTAGTAATACATAATACATCAATACATCTGATAAATGTATCTTTCACTGCATGAAAGAGAAACAGGAGATAGCACGGCCATTTATGGTGTCTCGTAATCAATCGACAAAAATCTATTCATTATGTCGATGCTAATTTCCTAATGTCCTATGCAAAACTATATTCTTCTTAACTAAATGCATCGAAAATACCTGTTTCTAAAATCAAATTCTCACAAAAATAGAAATATATAAAAAGATAAATTACTTGATTCGATTTTTAATTGTAGTGTAATATTTCGTAATTAAACGTGACTATTTTATCTAAAATTTCAGAAAGTCAAAATGGACAGAGTTTTATTTAAAGAAAAGAGTATTGTACATTATCAGGATCGTATTTATTCCAATTTTATTCCAGCAAAGTGCTAATTAAAGTGTTGGCATAAAACCCTCAATTTAACTCTTCTGGCGACTCATCACAGTCTCTTTTTATCTCGTTATTAAAACATTCAGGCTCATTATAGCTCCAAACACAAAGCAGCTCTTGACACTATGAATATCATTTTCTGTAACTTCAATCCTTTAACTCTAATTTTTTTTTCTTTTGGATCACTAAGGTTCTCCATATATACATACATATACTGTAATACGGATTTACCTGTTATATATAGTTATTACACTATTTTACATTTCTTAACCTGTTTAAATCATTCTTTTATATTTCATAGGTACTTCTAGCTAAGTACCAGGATTTCAAAATACCCATACTTAGATTGTCATCTAGGCTTACTAATGTTAGTTGCTAAACTATTTCACATACCTTCAAATACTTCAATTAATATTTTTTTTTCTTATGTTTCAGCAACTTTTATCTGAACAATATTCTATTCATATATATATATATATATATATATATATATATATATATATATATATATATATATATCCATTTATATCCACATAAAGCAATTGTAATATTGTAACATATGAAAACTAATATCACAGATAAACAGACAAGCGACTGGTGAAAGAGAACATTAAACATTGAAACTTTTCAGATATTCAAATTATTCGCATATTCTTCTTGATAATACAAGTGCACACGCACCATCTATGATACGTGCTACCTTGGAAAACTAACATCAAAGTAATATCGAACCTTGACATATGATTGTAATTTTGTATAACAGAAAACGTCAGTTATGGACATTTGACTTCATTAAGGAAAGCACCTTTGCTGAATGGAAGACAAATTAATTAATTACTGTCCTTAGTAATAAAACTTATTTAATTATCACTTTTCTTTCAATAGAAGGAATTAACCATTTTCTCAAGGGATTACTTACTGCTAATAGTAGGGGATTTACCATTTATAAATGAGATTATTTTTCTACACAAGGGAATGATGATTACCCAAAGCGCAAGTACACTGTTAAAAAACCCGTAATTTCAATCAGAAATTCTCTGTTAACATATTCTGCCGTATTTCAGTAAAATACAGGCGACCGTAATGTTGCCCTACTTTGCTATTGTCTTTCACGGGTTAGTAACCGTAATGTCACTCCTTTACGTTAATATAACCGTTTTTATAACGGTAAATGCAAAGCAACATTTATTCCCGGATTTTTACCGTTTTTTTTTTTTTTTTTTTTTTTGCGGCAAATTTTTAAGTGTACATTAGTACAGAGGCTATTCTTTACACAGAACAAGTGATTCTTACGATTGTTACGACGACAACATTTAATGTCTTTGCAGTTACTAACTAGATTCATAGCTTATATATGAAATATTTATTTTAATGTTATTACTGTTCTTAAAATATTTTATATTAATAGTTAATTACTTTTCTTGAAGTTTGCTTATTTCCTTTCCTCATTGGGCTATTTTCCCTGTTGGAGCCCTTGGGCTTAGAGCATTTTGCTTTTCTAACTAGGGTTGTAGCTTAGTAAGTAATAATAATAATAACAATAATAATAATAATAATAATAGTAATAATAATAATAATAATAATAATAATAATAATAATAATAATAATAAAAACAACAAGAGAGAGGAATGAATAGGCAGCAGTTAGCCAAAGCACAAAAATACTCGTGCGGTGGTCCACCTACATCCACGATTTTTACCTTTTTCCTTTCGTTGGCCAGATGGGGCGCTTTCCGTGTAACGTGTGCTCTAATGGAGAGATATGTTCTTCATTAGAGTGCCCCGTTATTTTTTGACCAATATCTACTGACCCCGTTTTCCTATTCCCCTTTTCACCTACCGTGAAATAATATAATTTCACGTTCCTTGCATCTATATTAGTAATTGTTCAACTTTTCCACAATTTTTTTATTTTGGCTTTAAATATTGATAAATTATCATTACTGTGATCTTTCTATCATTTCAAGATTCATGGCAACAGTATTTATTTCATATATTTCCGCTGTTTTTTTTTTTCTTTTTTTTTTTTGAAATAGAAGGAAAGTGTTATGTCATTTAGCATATATTCCAATATACTTTTTTTAAAGAATTCTTGGAATCAACCAAACTGATAGTTGTTAAAATTTCAACTTTTTTATTCTTGCATAATGGTGACGGATACGCTCTTCCATCAGAACTATAGTGCTGCACAACTCTCTCTCTCTCTCTCTCTCTCTCTCTCTCTCTCTCTCTCTCTCTCTCTCTCAGCTACGAAGAAAATGAAGACATCATTCAATAAGCAAGGTCTTGATAGCATTCGCTCCCATCTATCACAAAGAGAAGGAAGTAATAAATCCGATGTCTTCTGTATAACCCACCCCATCATTCTCTATCTATCGATCTATCTATCTATCTATCTGATAGTCTGGCTCTCTCTATCACCCTTATCCAAGAAAGAGGGAATCTGCGCTCCCCAATCTTTGGCTAGTTCAACGTGGAAGCCAAGGCAGAGAAGAATGGACAGTTGGAGGAAGGGGAGAGGAGATAATGGAAAAGGAAGAGAATACAGAATAGAGAAAGGACTAAACTGCATCAGAGAGAGAGAGAGAGAGAGAGAGAGAGAGAGAGAGAGAGAGAGAGAGAGAGAGAGAGAGAGAGAATGGTATGCAATTACGATGTTCTTGCTGTAGAGACGGCATCAGCTGATTAGATTTTCAACTTCCTCGACAGACGCTTTATACTCGGTCAAGTTAATTAAATCTCCTTGGTTTGAATTACGCCCCCAAGAACTCACGGTAATTGTTTGTTTATCCTCGTATTCCAAACCGACAAACAAACACATATAATGTATAATTTCAGAGATTGAGTTCGATCCCTAGCTACAGCCAACGAGCACTGCCAAAATGTTTTATGTCACAGTAAGGGGTGTAAGGCAAGCAACTTCACCCTAAAGAATGAATTACTTTTTGGTGCCATCCTTTCAAAAGGATTATACACATACCCACACGCATTATATATATATATATATATATATATATATATATATATATATATATATATATATATATATATATATATATATATACATATATATATATATTTTTTTTTCTAGTCCCACGACCTTTCTACAATCTACAACAGTCGAATAGTAACCAGATACAAATTCACTACCTGAATAGGCATATTCGCAATACATTGTATGAAATCATGCCTAAATTAGTCTATGGAATAATCTTTATATGCTATACAAAGTAGCGGAAGCTTATGGCTAAATCCATCAAGGGAAACAAGGGTCGCCAAGCGGCTGTTTATGAATTGCTTGCGCCCTTCTTGCAATTTCTCCGAGTCATATACAATGCAGATGATCTTGGTAGAGGAAAAAAAAGTTTAAATACTATCGTATTTGTTTTGGTATAATTTCCCCTAAGGTATTTCAAACCGCAAAGTTTACTTCTTGAAGATAGTCTGCGTTATCTTTGGAAATTTAGTTTAAAATCTAGTTCCTTTCTTTAGTTCCCTCTAAGATTTTGTTGGTTGGTTAATCCAATAGATTGGGGTAAGGGATATTTCCTAATATTGATTCAATGAAGTGAACTGGCGAAAATATATATGTTTAGTTCTCTAATTGTGTCCTTTTTTATTTTATTTTAGGACGGCTGTGGGGGTGTGTATAGTATGTCCCTACATTTAAATTCCAATATTTATCCATGGTATTTGTATGTATAAAAATTGAGCTCCTATGGACTTTGGCTACTGTTACTGGAAATGTTGCTGATCCCAACTCTTGATTTGTAATTTTGGTTTACGATTCGATGGCACATATTCTCTTTGTTTTATCTGTTTGGGATGATGAAAATTTTCTGCTAGGGAGTGAATTTATATTTCAAATGTTTTTCTATTGGTATTATGGATGGATGGATGGAATTTCTTATATGCACTGATATTAGAGTGTTTATGAAAAAGGGATAAGAAATACAATTTAGAAAAACTTGAATGGTTCAACGTTATTAAGTTACAAAATTCCCTTAGAAAATGTTTGCTACTGTTATTGGAAATACTCCTGATCCCAACTATGCCCTTGGTGTTATGGCCATTACGGGATATTAAATGAATACTCTTTGGATTTGTGATTTTGATTTAGATATTCTCTTAGTTTTATCCGTTTGGGATGATGAAAATTTTCTGCTAGGGTGTGATGGTTATGGCTAACCTTTATCGAGAGTGAATTTATATTTTAAACGAATTTTTATTGTAAGGTAAATTTGTCCTCCTAATTTCTTATATGCACTGATATCATAGTGTTTATGAAAGAGGGATAAGAAATACAATTG
>NC_090747.1:103441453-103453953 GCF_036898095.1 Palaemon carinicauda | reverse complement strand
TACCCATTTTGAGTGGGGATACCTTAACATGGTGAAAGGGTTTGTGCATCGCCATGATCAGCAAAGCTGTACAAGCCAGGGCCACCCATACTAGGTTAGTCTGCTGTGAGTGACTAGAAAGTCTCCAACCATGACCAATCAGCAGTTGCCAGCGTGGTGATGGATATGGTCAAACCCCAGCCATGACCAAGACATGTCTGACATCTTTGTCCTGTAGTGGACTAGAAACAGATGCATTTGTTGATATACTGAAATTTGTATATATAAGAGAATGAACGTATTTGTTCAAGCACTACGGTGAATTAATATGGGCAAACTATAACAACAGAAACCACTTCCAACGTCATCCAACATATTTCAATATGATTAATTTTCCCGTACCAGGAAGGAGATACACGAACGAGCGTCTCACAACTAATGAGGATATCCATAATAAGTCTCTATTACCAAGCACGCAAAAGAAAAAAGGATAGAGAGAGAGAGAGAGAGAGAGAGAGAGAGAGAGAGAGAGAGAGAGAGGGGAGAGGAGAGAGAGAGAGAGAGAGAGAGAGAGAGAGAGAGAGAGAGAGAGAGAGGAGAGAGAGAGAATATACAATACTCAGACCGTTAATAGTGTCCAACATTACGAACTGTTTAAAAAAAATCTTCATTATTAGTTATCATTATGAGAGAGAGAGAGAGAGAGAGAGAGAGAGAGAGGAGAGAGAGAGAGAGAGAGAGAGAGAGAGAGAGAGAGAGAGAGAATACCCAGACTGTTTTTAGTGTCCAACACTATGAACTGTTTAATAAACATCATTATTAATTATTATTAATATTATCATTATGAGAGAGAGAGAGAGAGAGAGAGAGAGAGAGAGAGAGAGAGAGAGAGAGAGAGAGAGAGAGAGAGAGAATACTCAAGACCGTTTATAGAGTCCAACACTATGAACTGTTTAAAAAAAATCATTATTAGTTATTTTCATTACGAGAGAGAGAGAGAGAGAGAGAGAGAGAGAGAGGAGAGAGAGAGAGAGAGAGAGAGAGAGAGAGAGAGAGAGAGAGAGAGATAAAGCGCAGCACTTGGCAGAGGGAAGGAAATGCGCAGTGCGTTGAAACAAAACACGAGATTATTTTCGCAAGCATTTCTATTCAATTCACAGGCAGAGAAATCTCCGCTAAAAATAAAAGCAACTCGAATATAAAGTTTCACTGGCCCTTCTAACTTTGAAGCAGCAGCACCAGCAGTCTCTGCTCTTCGCCAACTTTTTAATTTTGTCTTGGGAGTAAAATCCTCCTATTGTTATTATCATCATTGTTATCATTATTTTCCAAAACTCCAAACTTTGCTTGCATTGCAGGCACGTCAAGTACGGGGGAAAGGACTTATGCAACTTTATTTCGCCTAGAATTTTCACTCGTTCCGAGTTGAATGAAGTATACACTTTTCTTTTGAGCTTATTTTTTTTTTTTTTAATTTATGTGCGGTATACTGACTATAGACTCGTGTCCATAGAGTAACACCAATCTCACAAAACTGATATATAGTCTGATTTTTATATGTAATTTCAGGCGACCTGATTTCCAAATTTTACTTAACCTAGCCATGATATGACAATAAAACATCTCCAATAGATTTAGTGGATTTGAGAACAAAGCCCTCAGAAGGATATTGGTGAGTTAATTGGCAGGACGTGATTAGAAATGAAACTATAAGAGAGATTACTCGAGTTCCATAATTTGATGAGATCATGATGAGTGGTAGATGGAGATGGTTTGGGCATGCTCTTCGCACTCCCCAAGAGAGATTAGTTCACCAAACGTTCAGTTGGGCTCCACAAGGCACTAAAAGAGTTGGAAGACCCAGCCCTACATGGCTAAGGACTATGAAGCGCGAAGTAGGAGATAATGAATGGAGAAGTGTTGAATTATAAGCTCAAGATAGAGACGACTGGCGAAATCTAACCGAGGCCCTTTGCGTCAATAAGTGAAGGAGGAGATAATGATGATGACACTGGCTATCCAGACAGACTTTATGCATTCGTGATTTGATCTATTATCTTTTAAAATAGTAACTACTATAAAAAACACTTCTATAGATAAGAATATTTCATAAGAATGGAGGTGGAACCAATAAGGAGAGCTAAGAACATGCCAGTGTTAGGGAGGAATGTGGTGAGCCAACGGATCAGGTGGATGGATATGGTGGGGATGGATATGGCAGAACTATGGGAATAAGTTGCAATACATAGAAATTGATGGAGAAAGTTGACTCGAGCAACCAACCCTGCCTTACAGTCGGACTAATAAGTTCGAATCAAGAAGATTGATTTCGAGTTTTCTGGCATCCCGACATCGAAGGTCATTGACACCGATATTGGTTTGTTATAAATAAATAATAAAAGGAAATTTAATCTAAAACCATAAAAGCAAAGATATCCTAACAAAAGTTAAATAGCTTAAGAAGAGATAAGAATATAGTTATTATTCATGCACATTATCATTAAAGGCACCATTGCTGTTGTTGCTGTTTTAATTATCATAATTAATCTATATTAATAAGTAACTAAATGGAAATAGAGAAAACATGAAAACTTCAATGAAAAAACATTGTTGACTTCATATTCGCAAACCTTAACGCTGTTGTAAACGTTACAGTTGTTATATCTTCGAATATATGTTCAAACTTAATTGCTACCGGAAAAATCTTGTTCAAGTTCTATATGGCATAAATATACACAGGCAATTTTCCCGATTTAAAATTTCAAGGAGTATAATAAAACATATCAGCTGACAGACTTTTAAATCAAAGCTCTTCCACTACTGTTTCTTCTTCCTTATGATCAACATCGCTGTCAATACATTCCATATGGCCCATACGGAACAAGGATAAATGACAATTAACATACAAATCAAACTTTCAGATAATCTTCCTTTATATTATTAAAGAACAACGTGTCTCGCTATATAAAGTATATATATATATATATATATATATATATATATATATATTATATATATATATATATACTGTATGTATGTATATATATATATATATATATATATATATATATATATATATATATAGATATAGACATAGATATAGATATACATATGTATGTATATATATATATATCTATACATACATACATACATATATATATATATGTGTGTGTGTGTATGTGTGTTTTTTTTCCTTTCACGCTCAGGTAGGGGGGATAGAAAGTAATCATACCCTAGTGAAAGGTGGTATCTCGAGGGGGTACACTCGGCAACCACAATCTCCCACAAATTGCCGCACCAATGGGTTGTAATTAGGAAAGGCGGAGGGTTGCTAAGGGTTGAATCTGTGTATCTGTGTATATCTAAATATTCAGATGTCATTATTGACGCCTTGGGTACATTAGTAAACAAATAAACGACAAACAAAGTAGGAAAATAATTACAAAACTGAAAATAGAAAAGAAATGAGAGATTTCCATCAGATCTTCGGATCTCTCTCTCTCTCTCTCTCTCTCTCTCTCTCTCTCTCTCTCTCTCTCTCAAGGTGCTACAACTCTATGGGAGATTCGTTTTGAAGTCCACGCCTGCTCCAAACAATCGCTCTGATAAACAGCATCAAAGAAGGGCTTAATTCCGTATCTAGATTATCTCCAGGCTCCTATTATGGGAACTGGGTGGATAACAACACACACAGATATAAGAGTTTTGTTGGGAAATAATTTAGATGTAAATGGCAGGCGAGGGTTTAGTAATATGAGAGAGAGAGGTTGAAATAAAAATGGGTTTAAAACCATAGACAAAAGCTTGTATAAACAGATAATTTTGTTTCACTCTGTCTTAAATCATTAGCATGTAAAGGTGTAAACACATTATGAATTTACATACAATAGGTGAACACAAGTACAATCATTTTATAGGAACAGAAAATTTTATAATACTTTAACGTCCCTGATGCTAAAATAACAACAAATGCAGCCGTTTTTTGTCCACTGAAGAAAAAGGCCTCAGACATGTCCTGTTTTCATGTCGGGGTTTGGTAATTTCCTCATTACTCTGGCCATTGCAGATTGGTGATGGTGGGAAATTTTCGTCTGATCGCTCACAGAAACTAAAAACCTATCGTGGCCCTGGCATTGTGAGACTACATTTTATACCCCAGGTCGGTCTTATTTCAGCATGGGCTCTCTTGATCATGAAGTAGCACATACCGTTGTATATCCAAAGCAGTATTAAGGAATACAACATATATTTCATATAACTACTGCAATCTAATTGTTCAGTTGCTACCTTCCTCTTGGTAAGGGTAGAAGAGACTCTTCAGCTATGGTAAGCAGCTCTTCTAGGAGGACACTCCAAAATCAAACCATTGTTTTCTAGTCTTGGGTAGTGCCATAGCCTCTGTACCATGGTCTTCCACTGTCTCTTCAGCTATAGTAAGCAGCTCTTCTAGGAGAAGGACACTCCAAAATCAAACCATTGTTCCCTAGTCTTGTGTAGTGCCATACCCTCAGTACCATGGTCTTCTACTGTCTTGGGTTAGAGTTCTCTTGCTTGAGGGTACACTCTGGCACACTGTTCTGTCTAGTTTTTCTTCCTCTTGTTTTGTTTAAGTTTTTATAGTTTATATAGAAGATATTTATTTCAATGTCGTTACTCTTCTTAAAATATTCTAATTTCCTCTTTTTCTTTCGCCACTGGGCTATTTTCCCAGTCGGAGCCTCTGGGCTTATAGCATCTTGCTTTTCCAATTAGGGTTGTAGCTTAGCAAGTAATGATAATAATAATTATGATACCTAATTTCTCTTCTTTTTCTTTTGTTAAAGTTTTTATAGTTTACATAGGAAATATTTATTTCAATGTTGTTACTCTTCTTAAAATATTTCATTTTTCCTTATTTCCTCACCCCACTGGGCTATTTTCCCTGTTGGGGCCCCTGGCCTTAGCATCCTGCTTTTCCAACTAGGGTTGTAACTTAGCAAGTAATGATAATAATAATTATAATACCTAATCAGTTCCTCAAATCCTTATATAAAACATAAGTATCATATGGCATCATTTTCTTTTTCCAGTGAATTAAAGGCATACATAACCGCCTGTACTCATCGTCTTTAAGCCAACCCTGGGAGAATTGCATTTACATATTACAGTTTATTAGCACTGAAACGTTATCAAATCTACTTAGCATTCGTTGACACTATCAGCTTTGAGATTTATCAGTCTGTGAATTTACTTTAATATTTCAAACTCGTAAAACTCAGATATCTGGATAATATTTTTCTATCGTTTTAAACAATGCTAATTATTTTATATATGAAAGATGTCCTGTAGTTTATTTGCTTCCTTGTTTCCTTTCCTGAATGGGCTATTTTTTTCCCTGTTGGAACCCTTGGGCTTATAGCATCCTGCTTTTCCAACTAAGGTTTCAACTTAGCTAGTAGTAGTAGTAGTAGTAGTAGTAGTAGTAGTTATAATAATAATAATAATAATAATAGAGGAAGAGTATAATTCTAATGCAGTGAAATTCATAATGGAAAATCTTCAAAATGTTTATATATTATTCTAGAATTTGATATATCATAAATTACTACTATAACGACATTTCTCCATCTGAATAACTAGAAAAGCGACATCTGGCAACCGAGTGGGACATACATCCCCGTATTCATGAAATGCAAACGTATTTCATTATACTTCATTTAAATTCAATTATTTGAATTATCCGCTTATTATTATGCTCTGAAGACTTGCCAAATGCCAAACGGGAATCATCAGGGGGTTGTGATTCTAATGAGAAAGCGAAGTGATATTAACGAAGTATTATCATTAATATACATATAGTTATCATTATTAGTATAATTCCTAAGCGAACAGAGACCTCTTAAATTTTCAATGTTCTTACACTTTTGGATGCGCTTGCTTTTATAAATCACTCACTTTTGGATGCGCTTGCTTTTATAAATCACTATCTTCAATCTAGTCTTTTGAGTTGGGAAAACTGAATGAGGTGAAAGGGTTTGTGTATCACCATGATCAGCAAAGCTGTACTAGTCAGGGTCACCCATGCTAGGCTGGTTTGCTTTGAGCAATCAAACATAAGTTTCCCACTCTCGCCAATCGGCCGTTGACCAGCGTAGTAATGAAAACTGGCCAAACCCCACACATGAATAAGAACATGTCTGAGGCCTTGTTCTACAGTGGATTAGAAACGGCAGCATTTGTTGTTGTAATTGTTGTTACTGAGTAGACTCAAATTCCGTTTGGCAAGATTTTCAAACGTGTCTTCTTATACCTCCTCTCCTCACTGCACTAGGTATTCGAACCCATGTTTAAAGGTTTAAAGGGCGCTCATGAATAGCAGAGGCAAGGTAAAGTAACACTGCTCTATCAAGCAGCACAATGCCCTAGAGACTGACCATATGTACATATGACCAGCGCCCATGACCCCTCTCCACACAAGCTAGGACCAAGGACGGCAAGGCAATGGCTACTGATGACTCATCAGATAGACGTATAGGTTCCCCCAACCGCGCATCCTTAGCTCACAAAGATGGTGAGACTGCAGCGAAGGAACTAATGAGTCTGAGCGGGACTCGAACCCCAGTCTGGCGTTCATCTGTTAGGGACGTTACCACATCGGCCACCACAACTCATACGGAGTGAATTAAGAAGAGGAGGCATTACCCTTTATAAGGATCCCTCACTTAAACTTAAATGCGTGAATTCAAATCCTTACAAGATAAGTGAAACCGTCTACATACATAATCTGTTCAAATTCTGTTTACAAAAGTAAGCATAAAAAAAGGAGAATCATTAGTTAAGAGATTTTTGTGGGTTAATAATAATAATAATAATAATAATAATAATAATAATAATAAGAATAATAATAATAATAATAATACTGACGATGATGGTGATGAAGATGATGATAATATTAACAGAAATAATGATTTTTCAAAATACTATTTATCAATAAGATACGATTAAAAGTATTGTGTCAAAACACATAATTCACATGAATGCTACTAGTAGATTCATCATTATAACTAACATTATCATAATTACTTAAGAATGGGCAAGACAAAACTGATAGAAACTGCTGGCCTGACTTCAGTATATAGAATTTTAATAGGCAACGCAAAGTAAAAACTATAAAAAGAACTATGCCTCTTAGCTAGACGATTTAGTATTACAATTAACAAGATAATATTTGCAGAACAAATAGAATATTAGAAAGCTATATAAGAAACAAGAAAATCAAAATCAGTCATCACTATTTTATAATGCTCGCATTTATCATTTACCTATCGTCTATTTATCTATCAAAAAATCTTTTTTAATCTCATCTATCTGTCTAATAATCCTTTTAAATCCATCCGTCTATCTATCTATATAACAATCTTTTCTAATCCCATCTATGTCTAATAATCTTTTCTAATCCATCTGTCTATCTATCTATCTGACAATGTTTTTGATCCCATCTATCTGTTGAATAATTCTTTTTAATCCATCCGTCTACCTATCTATCTAACAAACTTTTTTAATCCCATCTGTCAAATAATATTTTTCAATCCATCCGTCTATCTATCTATCTAACAATCTTTTTAAATCCCATCTAACAGTCTAATAATCTTTTCTAATCCATCTGTCTATCTATCTACCTAACAATCTTTTTTAATCCCATCTATCTGTCTAATAATCCTTTTCAATCCATCCGTCTATCTATCTATCTATCAATCTTTTTTAATCCCATCTACCTGACGAAATGCTTTCAATCCATCCGTCTATCTATCTATCTAAAAATCTTTTTAATCCCAACTGTATAATAATCCTTTTCAATCCATCCGTCTATCTATCTGTATAACATTCTTTTTTAATCCCATCTATCTGTCTAATAAACCTTTTCAACCCATCCGTCTATCTATCCATCTAACAATATTTTTTAATCCCTCTATCTGTCTAATAATCCTTTTCAATCCATCCGTCTATCTATCTATCTAACAATCTTTTTTAATCACATCTATCTGTCTAATAATCCTTTTCAACCCATCCGTCTATCTATCTATCTACAAATCTTTATAATCCCATTTGTCTAATAATCCTTTTTAATCCATCCGTCTATCTATCTATCTAACAAACTTTTTTAATCCCATCTATCTGTCTCATAATCCTTTTCAATCCATCCGTCTATCTAACAAACTTTGTTAATCCCATCTATCTGTCTAATAATCTTTTCTAAATTCTAATCCATCTGTCCATCTATCTATCTAACAAACTTTTTTAATCCCATCTATCTGTCTAATTATCTTTTCTAATCCATGCTGCCTAATTGCAATTAAATCCGAGCACACAAACCTCCTCCCAGTTTATTCCCCTTTTAAAAGTCCTATAACCTCCCGAGCGTTATACTTTTATGGTCCTTGAGCTCAGCTTGAGCTCTTCTTTAGCAACCTCCTTTAAGAGCCCCGGAAGAAATTAGTTTGTGGCTAAATAGGATTTGACTTTGATGCTTAAACTCATCTCTCTCTCTCTCTCTCTCTCTCTCTCTCTCTCTCTCTCTCTCTCTCTCTCTCTCTCTCTCTCTCTCTCTCTCTCTGTGAGGGTTCAGGGCTTAAGCTCAAAGCAAATTACCCACAACAAAGTTTCGTCTTTGAATAGCTTACTAAAACTCTTCATGTTAAAGAGTATTTTTCATCATAGCGATTCAAATTTGTTTTTGTTTTTATTTGAAAGCCACATCCTCATAGTGTATTAGAATTCATAAGTTTGTTCTAAACCCGATTTTCAAAGAACGGACTTCAGTTCTAGCTTTTAAAAGTCTCTAAAAACACTAACCATGTCTAGAATAAAATAATTGCTTCTGTTGGGTGTACGACTTGCTTCTATCCTTTTAAAAGTAATGATAATCCACTCGACACCATTAATACTATAATTCAAAAGCCGAGCAGATAACAGCTTCAACTCTAGTCGTAACTCTCCTCTCTAGACATAAAAAAGATACATCCCCTTAACAAGCCAATAACAAGTCGTTGTGAGAAATGCTTCCTGAAGCATAGATGCTTACGAAGGAGAGATGCTTACGAAGAAGAGATGCTCAGGCAGAAGAGATGCTTATCTAAATAAAACTGGTTTCCAACATTATGTCGATAATTATGTTGGAATATTGTTCTCCATGTTCGATGTGATACCTATCTCATACGTTATAGATTTTGATACTATAAAAAGATTTCACATTTGATAAAGGTATTTTCACAATCTCAGCATCAGTGATTGTTATGAGGGGATACAGTTATTGAAGCTCAAAAACATAACGTTCGTCATAAATAAAATTGAATTATGCCATTATTTCACTCACTTATCCAACCATATTTATTCGTGAGCTTGGTAGCCAAGTTATTACAGATGCATCAATTGTTATAAAGGTCACAAATAATAAAGATAACAAAAATAATGATGATAACAATAACAACAACAACAACTACAAAAACAACAACCACCATAATAATAATAATAATAATAATAATAATTATTATTATTATTATTATTATTGTTGTTTTACACTAATATCCCGTTCATCGAGAACTATACGGCCAATGAGCTCCCTTTTTACCTATAAAAGTTAAAAAAAAAAAAAATAATAATAATAACAATAATAATAATAATAATAATAATAATAATAATAATAATAAGCCCTACTGGAGTCCACTAGTAAATTAAAGTTCAAACGTCCCTGCTCGGGAATAATTTTCTGAAGATCCTTTGAAGAAATTCTACACCGGCTGGAAAAAACCTTCAAATAGATCGAAAAAGGTCATTATCCGTAACTAGAAGACGTAATCGCAATCTCATAAAAAAGAGAGAGAGAGAGAGAGAGAGAGAGAGAGAGAGAGAGAGAGAGAGAGAGAGAGAGAGAGAGAGAGAGAGAGAATAACTTTCTTATAATAATGATAATTAACCTAATTATTTCATCCTTAGACTCGAGAAAACAATTTGGAAAAAAACAAATTATGGAAGTCATTTCTGCATAAGAAGAAGTTTAACGCTATAAGGAAGTATCAGAGGGAGACGTGATGTGGTTGAACTATGGTACGCGACCCGTCAAAAAATGACGGCTAAATATTTACATATGCACACACACGCATATGTAATTTCCTTTCACCAGGGTATGGCTACTCCCTCTCTTCCTAACCGTAGGATGGGAGAACTTCGTTTAACCGGAAGGAAATGTGTGTGTGTATATATATAGATATAGATATATATATATATATATATATATATATATATATATATATATATATATATATATATACATATATATACATATATATATACATATATATATATATATATATATATATATATATATATATATATATATATATATATATTGGATAGGAGTCTCTGGAGAGAATGGCGATATCAGATGCAAGACCCAACCCGGAGAATTCCGGACGGGATTTAGTGAGTGAGTGATATATATATTATATATATATATATATATATATATATAATATATATATATATATATATATATATATACACACATATATATATATATATATATATATATATATATATATAAATATATATATATATATATATATATATATATACATATGTAAAACCAAACATTTGTTCTTTATTATACAGGGGAGACAAATCAACAGATTTATCATTATTAATATTGCCATTATCATAATCATTATAAGTAAAATAACAGCTAATGAAGAAGCATATAACTACAAAGTCAAAATCCTACAGAACCCCTGTACGGAGAATTGAACAATATACTATAAGTAATAAAAAGAAAAATACGATAAAAAAATACACAAACAAATAAATGATAAAGTGAAGAACACAACAATAATCACAAGAAGAAGAAGAAGAAGAAGAAGAAGAAGAAGAAGAAGAAGAAGAAAAAGAAGAAGAAGAAGAAGAAGGACAAAACTCGAACAGCAAGTGGTAATCTAATCGTCGCCAAGACCTTAACTACATTAGACGTTTTAATACGCGAAACTCGAAGGGGATTCCTTAGAATAATTGCTGCGTCGGCGTTATCCACGGTGAAAATGCAAAACCAATTATGACGTACAGGGAATTGTAAATGAGTATGTCACATGTGGGCTTTAAGCGGGGTTTACACGGTCGAACGGTTCGACGAACGTGCGGTTCGTCAAACCTGGTTGTCGAACCAGGTTATCGAACGTGCGGTTCGTCAAACCAGGTTGTCGAACGTGATTGTCACAGGGTTCGAAGAGGTGGAGTCAGCCACAAATGTATAAGGGTTGCGGACAATGAGGCCCCACTCAAAAAAGTCAGGCGAGAACAGACTTACTTCGAACCGTTCGACGAAGTGTTCGACAACCAAATAGCCCGTTCACACGTTCGAACATCACTTCAAACGCTTGTCTGTCGAACCGCGTTCGACGAACTGTTTGATCGTGTAAACCCGCCTTTACAGGCTAAAGATATCTAAATTATTTTAAGGGGATGAAGAAAACCACTTTTTGGAAAAAAAAAAAATATTCATGATTTGAGAATGATTTGACGAATATGGGAAGTAATTCAGACGTATGTGAGAGGGCTTTTAACAGCGAAAATAAATTTTTATGATGAAGGCTTCTAAACAAGTGGAGTAACTCATAAATTTTGCTGAAAAGACTTATAAATCCGGTGAACAATTTCTAAGATTATTGGCATTTTTCCAACTATGTAAAAATATTTACCTCCACCAACGAAATTGGAAGGAGGTTATGTTTTACCCTATGTTTGTGCGTGCGTGTTTGTTTGTGAACGGCTTCCTGCCCATAATTTTAATCATAGAGTATTGAAACTTGCAGGGATTAACCGTTATATAAAATGCTGAAACTGATTAAATTTTGGATGGTCAAGGTCAAAGGTAAAGGTCACGATCGAGCAAAAGGTCGAGAAATAAGCTGCCGCGGCGGAGGTCTGTGCCTTACTGATTGCCTCCCTAGTTTTAATTGTTTATACTAATCTCGAAACATGTTTAAAGACATAAAAGGATCTACACAGAGTCCAAAAGATTGGAAATTCCCTTTTTGTATAGAAATAGGAATGAATGGCGAGCGATTGTGACGCAGTTCCGGTAGGCCCTGCTGCTGCTTCCGATGCCTTGGATGACCGCGGAGGTAGCAGCAGTAGGGGATTCAGCATTATGAAGCTTCATCTGTGGTGGATTATGTGGGAGGGTGGGCTGTGGCACCCTAGCAGTACCAGCTGAACTCGGTTGAGTCCCTTGTTAGGCTGGAGGAACGTAGAGAGTACAGGTCCCCTTTTTTGTTTTGTTTCATTTGTTGATGTCGGCTACCCCCCAAAATTGGGGGAAGTGCCTTGGTATATGTATGTATGTATATCGATAAACAACACATCATAAACAGAAAGTTTTCCTATAAGAATTTCTGATGAGAAATCTGAACGCCATAAATCTTTTATAAGGCTGACTTCAGGGTAACTACTATATCTAAAATATCACTATCACCAGAAGTTATAATGAGGCTCGA
>NC_090747.1:103413953-103436453 GCF_036898095.1 Palaemon carinicauda | reverse complement strand
TAGTTCAGGATTATGTGCTGTGGATTAAAAATAAAAGGGAAGTTCGATATTTTTGATGCGGCAAATATATAACATTATTCTCTAGTCTTGGGTAGTGCCATAGCCTCTGTACCATGGTCTTTCACTGCCTTGGGTTAGAGTTCTCTTGCTTGAGGGTACACTCAGGTACACTATTCTATATCATTTCTCTTCTCCTTGTTTTGTTAATGTTTTATAGTTTATATAGGAAATATTTCATTCAATGTTACTTTTATTAAAATATTTTATTTTTCCTTGTTTCCATTCCTCACTGGGTTATTTTCCCTGTCGGAGCCCCTGGGCTTATTGCATCCTGCTTTTCCACCTAGGGTTGTAGCTTAACAAGTAATAATAATAATAATAATAATAATAATAATAATAATAATAATAATAATAACAATAATAATGATAATAATAATAATGAGGAAGAAAAAGGGAAATAAGAACCCGGATGTTGTACAGTAGTTGACAAGGTCTTAAAGGGTAAATAGTATATATACATACGTATATGTACCCCATCGTGGGAGTTGTATATACATGTATATTTATATATACTCTATTAAGGCAATTTGCCGGGTCGTCAAGGTTGTGTAATATATATAACAGACTACAACAAATGCAGCCATTTCTATTCCACTGCAGGACAAAGGCCTCAGATATGTACTTAGTCATGACTGGGGTTTGACCATTTTCATTACCACGCCGGCTACTACGGATTGGTGATGGAGGGAGATTTTTGGTCTGATCACAGCAAACTAATCTAGTATGGGTGGCCATGACTAGTACAGCCTTGCTGATCATGGCGATACACATACCCTTTCACCATGTTAAGGAATTCCCACGCAGAAAAGGAATATATATATATATATATATATATATATATATATATATATATATATATATATATATATACACATACATGAATATATACTAAATATAGGTACATATAGTTTAAAGGTTTAATAACTATAAAATTATTGATTACTTAGCCTATAAACAAAAAAAAATATAATTTCAATAATAAAAAAAAACATAAAATATAACGTGGTGAGATGACCGACACATAAACAAAATTCCAGTTGAATTTGTTTAATTTACTCCCATCAATAATCTTTGAACCAGCAATGAAGGCAAATTGAAGGTAAAGATTGAGAGATTACTGGATTCAATTTACGAATGTGGGCTAAATAGTTGGTCGTTGGGGCCGGGGAAGCTATTTAGAGCCAGTGTGCATTAAGTGGAAAACGAGATTGAGATAAAGTAGGTTAGATTAGGTTTGGTTAGGTCATGTTATGTTAGGTTAGGAGGTTGAAAAGTGGGAGCAGCTAGGAACACAAGGGACGCTCCAAAGAGCCTTGAATAATTCTTTCAGTGCACCAGCGTGAGGTGGATTGACATGTAATGACGCAACAATCATAAACGCTACTGGATGAGTGTTAATTAGCACAAGTGCATAGCCCCGTCCTTATATCAACATGAAGAGGGTTAGTCTGCAATAAGGCCCAAAAACCACATAAAAATTTGAAACATAAAAAACGTAACCTATTTAATATTAAAGATTTTGTTATTAAAAACCTAAGTATGAAAAGTTTCATACCAATTACACACAGAACAAATACACATTTTTTTCTTGGTTTAACATCTCATTTGCTGGTAGTCTATGAGAATTAGGGTACTCTTGTGTAGATTTTCATTGCTAGATCTGTTAGATAATCTCTTTTCACCAACAACCGATAGACCTAAGTAAAAATTAAACACACGAATAATACACAAATATGACGGATAAATACTCAAGAAATCGAAAACCAGACATTACTCTCAGAAAAAATAAATATTCAAAATATCCCCTTACACTCGACACAAAAGGATGTCCATTTGAAACCAGGCACTAAAAGCTCGTTTCGTATTCCATGCCACTCTGGGGGCAAGGTGGGGCCCCACCGAGTAACCCCCTTATCATTTCCCCTACCCTACCTCTTTGTTGCTTCTCTGACATATCATAAACAATGATGGAAACAGAACAGAGCCAAGAAATGGATTTGAGGTGGGCGGTTTTTTCTTCAGGGATTCCATAACCGTAAATGAAATAAAAAAGCAAATTTCTAATTTCCTATTTGTATAGATTGATATTGTTATTTCATTAAAGGGAATTTACAGAGTTTAATATCAATTTTCTGCGATATTGTTAACGCTTAATTGTTGATGTGTTTAAAAATTTATTGAATATATCAAATTCTATTGTAATAATTCAAGTGTTTTTGTAAGGCTTTATATCTAATATCAACGCTGATAAATTTTGCCCTGATTTCCGAATTGTCCACTATTATCAATATTTATTATCATCATCATAATTATTACTGGAAGCCAGGCTGCAATATTAAATTCAAAAGAAAACGGCAACAAATCCCATAGATTCCATAGAGAAAACATCTACATAAAATATATTCTTCAAAGTACTGAATTAAACAAAAGAAAACTAGAAAATAACAAATAAAACTTCTTTCTTCCCACAGTTATCCCTACATTAAGGGGTCGGTTGTCTGATGCACCCTCTCCAATAACCTTCTTGATCTTCCCCCCAAACAAGTTCCTCTCAGACCCTCCTCACTCCCTCCCCACCATCCATCCTCAACACATGGCCACACCATCTCAGTCTTGACACTCTCATCAACTCTAATCTTTACTATGCCTTCCATTTTTCTTATTGCATTTTTTCTACATTTTCCTATAGATAAATAGCAAAACAAATGAAAATAAAAAAAAAAAACATCCAATTAATCACCAAACTTCTTGATCGTCCCTCCCTAACAGGTTCCTCACTCCCTCCCCACCATCCATCCTCAACACATGGCCACACCATCTCACTCGCAACACTCTCATCACCTCTGTAATTTTTACTACGCCTTCCATTTTTCTTATTTCATTTTTTTTCCTTTTCATCATCTCTTCAATCTTTACTAAGCCTGCCATTCTTCTTATTTCATTTTTTCTTCATATTCCTATAGATAAATAACAAAAGAAATGAAGATAAAAAATATATCCAGTTCCTATAGATAAATAACAAAACAAATGGAGATAAAAAAAAAATATACAATTAACTCACGAACTACGAAATGAAAACCTCACGAATAAAACCCACGACTTCGCATTGATGTATATAGTTCCCGAGAGAGTCACTTCCTATGCCTTGTCGAGATCCGGCGTCCGAATACCTTTACTACGCCTGCCATTCTTCTTATTACATTTTTTCTTCATTTTCCTATAGATAAATAACAAAACAATTGAAGATAAAAAAAGTAAAAAATCCAATTAACTCACAAACTACGAAACAAAAACCTCACGAATAAAACCCACGACTTCGCATTGATGTATATAGTTCCCGAGCAAGTCACTTCCTATGCCTTGTCGAGATCCGGCGTCCGAATACCTCAATAGCGAGCTGCCTACTCGTATGATGGCATCGATCTCCAAGCCATTTCCATTAACGCCCGGGTTTCCTAATGTATTGCCACTGTGCTTTGTGCTATCAAACGTTATTCAACATTTCTATATTCCTTCGTACAGTTCATCTTTAATAGAAGTTGAGGTATGTGTATATCTATAATATTTATATCTAACAAAACTTTTAATAAAATTATAATATATATATATATATATAAACATATACTGTATATATATATATATATATATATATAATGATACAGTAATTTTATTAAAGGATTTTTTTAGATAATTATATTTCTTATATGTAACAAATATTTTAATAAAATTATAACATATATATATATGTATATATATATATATATATATATAACCTATTGTTATGATTATCATTAATCAAAAAATTTTAAACTCAGAAAACAATCGTTGTAATCGTTTTGGTTCAAGATGACAGCCACTTTTCCCTTGTTTTGTTTACTAATAATAATGTCCTTAATTTCTTATTTACAGATTGAAAATGTTGTTTGGACGCAACGAACTGTCTCAAAAATAAAAATGATCAACAACATGAGAGTTTTTATATACATAAGAATACGCTTTCAATCACACCTATCAGCGTATGTATGTATGTATGTATATAATGAGGATACTATATATATATATATATATATATATATATGTATATATACATATATATTTATTTATAGATATGTATATAAATAAATAAATATATATGTATACATACATACATACACACACACACACACACACATATATATATATATATATATACTCAAACACACGAGTATAAATGTATATATATATATACATATATATATACACACATATATATATGTATATATACATATATATTTATTTATAGATATGTATATAAATAAATAAATATATATGTATACATACACACACACACACACATATATATATATATATATATACTCAAACACACGAGTATAAATGTATATATATATATATATATATACACACCCTTACATATGGATATATTACAAGTACAGAACTGCCAAGACTAATAAGTCTGGCAACCCGTTAAGTCCCTGTAATATGCTCGATGTAGGAGCCATCGTATGGAGAAGCCAAGATATTGGCAAGCATTGCACCTGGATGCCATTCACATTGATCTACTAAAGATGACAGAGGGATGGCTGCGCCCTTCTACATATCTGAGCATCATCTTATGAAATGTTCTTATTCTCCTTAATAAAGGAACCATTTATTCATGTTGAGAGGTTGTATTTCAGAGAGAGAGAGAGAGAGAGAGAGAGTGAGAGAGAGAGAGAGAGAGAGATACAATAACATTTGCAGTTACAAAATATCTGTTATTCATCACTATAAGAAATTTAGTGACTCGGATTTATAAGAGGGATGTGTTTGATTTCTTCATTTACTTTTACACAGAAATACAGCTGTTCCTAATTTCAGTACAGTCATATACCAATACATACCAAATATCTGAAAGCTTAAGTAAAATTGAGTTCAACTAATGAGAAATTATCAGTGGATATCAGTTAACAGACCTAGTAAGACTATATCCTAAAACTTAAAACAATAACAAATATCAGGATCATTAAGCTAATAGCAAAGCCATGAAAAAGCTACAATGTAACAACGAATTACATATAATATCATTAACAAAGACGGAAAATAGATATGAGAGAGAGAGAGAGAGAGAGAGAGAGAGAGAGAGAGAGAGAGAGAGAGAGAGAGGGCAGTTACTTCCTGTCACCCTTATGGAAGGGTGGCACCCAGAACATCTTCCTCGAAAAGGGAAATAATACTCATATGATATATACCCATATGTTCGCTAGGTAACTGTGAACCCTACAAAGCTCTCTCTCTCTCTCTCTCTCTCTCTCTCTCTCTCTCTCTCTCGGTTACATCACTGCAACTATAACTTTAAAAAAACGTCGCTCAACATGTAAAATAAATTAAGGTGCCAATTCTCAAATTTTGGTAGTAATCAAAGAAGTAATTCCTGTTATAGAGCAACTTATAAAAGGGGTTCAAATTGTCTGCAATGAGCTGAGGTTCAATCGCCTTATTATGTCACAGATTTTTTCAACTGTTATATAAAACTGCATGCAAAAGATGAAGCGCACGCAGAGAGAGAGAGAGAGAGAGAGAGAGAGAGAGAGAGAGAGAGAATATTTATACCAGCCAGTTTTTAGTGTCTGAAACTATGAACTGTTTAAACGAAACATCATCCTCATTATTGCTATTATTATCATCATCATTGCGAGAGAGAGAGAGAGAGAGAGAGAGAGAGAGAGAGAGAGAGATTATGCAATACCAGTCAACTTTGGTGTCCAACACTTAAATGTTTAAAAAGATATCATCAGTATGATTATTGCTATTATCATTATCATTATTAATATAAATTTGAAGAACCCAGTAACTTTAAAGCATAAGATAAGACTAACCTTTCAATTAAGCTCTCCTACACTAAAATATAATAAAAATATGAAAGTTAATATGAAAAAAAGTAAATATGTATTTTCCAACACGGAACATTATGGAACTACTTATGATTCAAAAGGAACAGTAAACACCTTTCAAAAGCTTATGTAATTGAATCGTATGTTATTATGAAACCATTCTTGTATAATTCCTTGTGTGTGTACAGGTGCCTGTCATTGAGCTATAAGTAAAGATGTTAATTAGAAAAGTAGACCAGGATGTTTTCAAGTGTATGCCTCTCTCTCTCTCTCTCTCTCTCTCTCTCTCTCTCTCTCTCTCTCTCTCAGTACTAATGAGAGAAGCATGAAGTCACATTGTGCCAATAAACCTCCCATTCGGAGGTTTTATAATTACGATTTATAAAATCATTAGTAACTGAAACTATCAAAATTTATTATAAATAAATTAAAAGTAGTATTATTATCAGTAATCCCTCTCTCTCTCCCTCTTCCCTCTCTCTCTCTCTCTCTCTCCTCTCTCTCTCTCTCTCTCTCTCTCTCAGTACTAATGAGACAAGTATGAAGTCACATTGTGCCAATAAACCTCCCATTGGGAGGTTTAAATTAGATTTACTAAAGTCAATATTATTATTAAGATTTCTAAAATAATTGGTTATTGAAATTATAAAAAAACATGTTAATAAAATAATTAAGATTACCATCTCTCTCTCTCTCTCTCTCTCTCTCTCTCTCTCTCTCTCTCTCTCTCTCTCTCTCTCTCTCTCCACAAAAGGATAACTGAACAATAAACAGGAAAAGAGGCTATTATCTTATAAAGAGAAAAGCCAGGCATTGTTCGACTTGGAGGAGGCTTTTTGAGTGGGGAAAAATATACCTTGAGGAGAATAAGAGAAATGCTTTTTTCTATTTTTTTTTTTTTTGACTGGATTAATTGTAAGACATAGACCATTCTTAGGAATGAGACCCATTATTTTTTTTTATTAACACTAAATATCCAGAGATTCATTTCCAACGTTTTTTGTAAGTCCGGAGACTTAAAGATAGAATATCACAGGAGGTTGTCATGGCGAAGGAAGAGGTATGTTGATGTTTATTTCCTGGAAGTTCCGTCTAATATTTATAGATGTCCATTTGCATAAGGCGATTTCAATTTATCGAAAGCTTAATACCATTTCGGAAAAGGTCGTTTACAGTTTATCGAAAGCTCTTTTAAAAAGCATGTGGATAAAACATAAGTTTTCCGAAAAAGTCGTTTACAAAACTAAAAACCATTTCATTTATCGAAAGCTCTTTTAAAAACCAAGAGGATAAAACTTACCATTTCGGAAAAGGTCGTTTACAATTTGTCGAAAGATCTTTTAAAAACTAAGAGGATAAAACATAACGTTTCCGAAAAGGTCGTTTACAAAACTTAAAAAGCAGTTCAATTTATCAATAGCTCTTTTAAAAACCATGTGGATAAAACAGCTTTTCCGAAAAAGTCGTTTACGAAACTTAAAAACCATTTCAATTAATGAAAGCTCTTTAAAAACCAAGAGGATAAAACATGACGTTTCCGAAAAAGTCATCTACAAAACTTAAAAACCAGTTCAATTTATCAATAGCTCTTTTAAAAACCAAGAAGATAAAACATAACGTTTTCGAAAGAGTCGTTTACGAAATTAAAAACCATTTCAATTTATCAATAGCCTCTTTAAAAACCATGTGGATAAAACATACTCCCCCCCCAAGAAAAGTGGCGTTTGCAAACTGAAAACAATTCTTATTTCAATCAATAGGAAGCTCTTCTAAAAAATCTATGGATAGAGCACCTCTCTTTTATGTCTCAAATATTGGTCGGTCATACGTTTGCTAAGCCATCCTAGGTCCAGCTCGAAGGTTCAGGCGTTAGAAATAATATAGCCAGGATGATTTCAGCTTCATGGGAACTCCGATCTCTGTGTTACCTTTGACCAAAGGCGTCGAGACGCTGATGGTTTGAACCAGAGACTTCCTCAAACGTCGATCATACTTCCGATTGGAATGGCAAAAGAACTGCCTCCTCATGGAGTTTGATATGGGATATCTTTTCTCCTTTGTATTTGAAAATGAAAATCTGTTATCCTGAGCAGTTGAAAGGGAAAATTTGTTATCCTCGGTAGTTGAAAATGGAAATATGTTATACTCAGTATTTGAAAATGAAAATCTGTTATCCTGAGCAGTTGAAAAGGAAAATTTGTTATCGTCGGTAGTTGAAAATGGAAATCTTTTATCCTTTGATATTTGAAAATGAAAATCTGTTATCCTCGGTAGTTGAAAAGGAAAATTTGTTATCCTCGGTAGTTGAAAATGGAAATATGATATACTCAGTATTTGAAAATGAAAATCTGTTATCCTTAGTAACTGAAAATAAAATTTTTTATCCTCAGCTTTTGACAATGATAATCTATCCTCATTATTTGAAAATAAAAATGTTATCGTCAGTAATTGAAAATAGAAATCTCTTATCCTCAGTAGTTGAAAATGGAAATAGTGTTTTCAAAATATTCCAGAATTGAAATCGGTTATCTTTGTGCAATTAAGAGTAAAATTATTATCACTTTGCGTCAATGGGCATGGGAGGAGATAATGATGATGATTTCAGAATAAAAAAAAAAATTGTAACCTTCATTTTATGGTATTTGTTCAGGGAAAAATTTCATTCCTACAGCACTTGAGAATCGAAATATGTCATTCTCGTCAGATACGAGAATAAAAGTCTGTTAACATTCTATTTGAGAATGGAATTTGATTATAATCACGGCATTTGTGATCCGAAATATGTTATCCCCACGGTATCTACTAACGGACATGTGGTTAGGACGGTTGAAGACCGATTCATTGCTGTAAACTTACGTCACAAAAGCTGTGGTCATGAAAGAAATATTCAGTGTGGAAACAAACAAAAGAAACAATGTTTCCTGGAAGACTGGCAAAGGGAATGGTAATGGAAGATTCATGTAGAGAGAATGGAAGAACGACAATCATTTAGATTTTACCTGATTACCAGGAGGAATCGGACCGTCGAATTACAGAAAATAAATGGCTTAAGAATTATCTTATACCATAGAATCAGTCTACACTGTCTAAAAAAAAAAGGGAAAAGTGCCATTTGGAGCTACACCGTCTCCATAAACATCGAGGTCCAATAAAAGTTATAATCATTAAGTCGGCGCTTCTCCTCCCTCGGTTTTAGACTGGCAAGAAAAGCCTTCGTATTCAGACCTATGCCCTCCCAGAAGGGTAAAATTACTGCAAGACCTTTGCTCAAACAGCACCTATAACGTTTACAACACTTCCAGATAGCTAAAATCACTGACAGATCTTTTCTCATACAGGCCAGAAAGGAAAATTACCTGCAGGAGAACAGGAATGTGGTAGATTAAGTTTCTCATTGCTCTGCTTACTGTTAAACACATTCAACTGCCGGGGGATCAGGCCTGTACGAAAGTGCACGAGCCACCAGATGACTGAAACCCAGGCTGAACGAAGGTTAGTTAGATCAATAAAGGATGTATCAAATCTCTCAAATATCAACTGCTAAAGAGATTCTTGTATTAAATCTCTCAAATATCAACTGCTGAAAAGATTCTTGTATCAAATCTCTCAAATATCAACTGCTACAAGGATTCTTGTATCAAATCTCTCAAATGTCAACTGCTAAAAGGATTCTTGTATCAAATCTCTCAAATATCAACTTCTAGAGATTCTTGTATCAAATCTCGCAAATATCAACTGCTAAAGAGGCTCTTGTATCAAATCTCTCAAATATCAACTGCTAAAAAGATTCTTGTATCAAATCACTCAAATATCAACTGCTAAAAAGATTTTTGTGTCAAATCTCTACAATATCAACTGCTAAAGATATTCTTGTATCAAATCTAGCAAATATCAACTGCTAAAGAGATTCTTGTATAAAATCTACCCTATATCAACTGCTAAAGAGATTCTTGTATAAAATCTCCCCTATATCAACTGCTAAAGAGATTCTTGTATTAAATCTCTCAAATATCAACTGCTGAAAAGATTCTTGTATCAAATCTCTCAAATATCAACTGCTACAAGGATTCTTGTATCAAATCTCTCAAATGTCAACTGCTAAAAGGATTCTTGTATCAAATCTCTCAAATATCAACTTCTAGAGATTCTTGTATCAAATCTCGCAAATATCAACTGCTAAAGAGGCTCTTGTATCAAATCTCTCAAATATCAACTGCTAAAAAGATTCTTGTATCAAATCACTCAAATATCAACTGCTAAAAAGATTTTTGTGTCAAATCTCTACAATATCAACTGCTAAAGATATTCTTGTATCAAATCTAGCAAATATCAACTGCTAAAGAGATTCTTGTATAAAATCTACCCTATATCAACTGCTAAAGAGATTCTTGTATAAAATCTCCCCTATATCAACTGCTAAAGAGATTCTTGCATCAAATCTCTAAAATATCATCTGCCAAATAGATTCTTGTATCAAATCTCTCATATATCAACTGTCAAATAGATTCTTGTATCTGTGGCAACAGCACAAAGTTTCAAGTCAATATCATACAAATATTTCAGTAAAGAAAAGAATCTTTTGTGGATGTTTTATATTCCAGACACTAACTGTATGATCTTATAGGCCTTTTAGGGGAGTTCCTTTATAAAAGACATTCTTCTCACAGTCCTTTAGGAATAAAGTTCTTTTCGCGCCTCGAAAAATCTCTCAAAAGAAACTTTTACTCATAGAATAAAATATCTTTTTTTTTTATTCAGTTCAGGTTTTGAAAAATCCCTTTGGCTTAGATTTCTTTTCATTTTGCTTAAAGGTTTTCCTTATCCAAATTTTTCAAGGAGGTAAAAATTGACGTTCAAGTTTCAATCTTTTCTATATGGCAAGAATGATTGTTTTTTTAAATATCACTTTTTGGAATATTAATATCTATTAGGTAGCTTATATCAAGATTAAAATGAATGACTGTGCATAAAACATAAGTGTGCAATGCATCATCGTTCTTACCTTCATAAGAACGAATATCTTTACTGAACTATAAATGCTATCATTATTCACAGGGGAAATAAATAATTTTTAGAAATCATAAGAAAGTGAAAAACTAAGAGAATATAAATATAGAAAAAACACAACCAAATAAACAATTCAAAGAACAGATCAATAAATACGTAAATAAAATATATGAATAAATCAATATATAAATAAATGGGAGTGGAGATTTGAACGCATAACCTTTCAATTTCTCTCGGTTGTTTAAAGAATATAGTTATTCAATATTACTGTTCCAATGTGACAAGAATATAATACTTCTGGAACCTGACAGTGTGGCAATGTGTCTATTCAACACACTGGGACCTGATAGTGTGGCAATATGTTTTCTCAACACACTAGGATCTGATAGTGTGGCAATGTGTTTTCTCAACACACTAGGATCTGATAGTGTGGCAATGTGTTTTCTCAACACACTAGGACCTGATGGTATGGCAATGTGTCTTCACAACACACTGAGACCTGATGGTATGGCAATGTGTCTTCACAACACACTGAGACCTGATAGTGTGGCAATGTGTTTTCTCAACACACTGGGACCTGATAGTGTGGCAATGTGTTTTCTCAACACACTGGGACCTTATAGTGTGGCAATGTGTTTTCTCAACACACTGGGACCTGATGGTATGGCAATATGTCTCCACAACACACTGAGACCTGATAGTGTGGCAATGTGTTTTCTCAACACACTGGGACCTGATGGTATGGCAATATGTCTCCACAACACACTGAGACCTGATAGTGTGGCAATGTGTTTTCTCAACACACTGGGACCTGATAGTGTGGCAATGTGTTTTCTCAACACACTGGGACCTTATAGTGTGGCAATGTGTTTTCTCAACACACTGGGACCTGATGGTATGGCAATATGTCTCCACAACACACTGAGACCTGATAGTGTGGCAATGTGTTTTCTCAACACACTGGGACCTGATAGTGTGGCAATGTGTTTTCTCAACACACTGGGATCTGATAGTGTGGCAATGTGTCTTCTAAACACACTGAAGATGCATAATTACTTGCTAATGTTTATGTCAGACACGATACCATAAAACTAAATCAAACGTACCACTTTTTTATGTGAAGATGTAGACACAACAGCCACACATTTAGTTATGTATAAAATAGGAAGAATAAAATCTATTGATGTTAATGTCAAACCTTCAAAATTATATGTTTAAATAAACGTAAGGATTAAACGTTCATTATAAGCAGTGCATTTTTACAAGAGAAGTTAGAGCTATAGCCCAGTTACATGGAATTGAGGATTGCCAGTGATTAAGCTACAAAGGGTTGAGCATTGCCAGTGATCAGTAAAATTGCTACGTTTCCCTCGAAGTGTGCCAAACATTATGGCAATACTGTTAAAAATGCCATATCCATCAATAATTATTTTTCTTGATAACAATGTAGTATTAGCATATGGGGATATATGGTGATATGGCAATTGCTCTAATTTCCAGGTTTCAACCTTTTGTAGCTGTACTTTAGCAATGGGACATTCTAAAAGTCCCATTTTAATCAAATTCATTCCACAAATCATCTTGCAATAAACATTATGCAAGAATTTGTAAATAGCATAAAACAAAAGCAACAAGAACAAAGAGAAACAAAGGCAAAGGGTTATGGTACCCTATTGGAAACGTCGCTGCCAAACGATCGGCTGAACTTGGGTTCAAGACCCAATCACACTCGATGGTTTCTTGTAGATTCTCCAACCTCACCATCCTTATGAGCTAAGGAGTGGGGTGGGGAAGCCTGTAGGTCTTCCTACTTAATAAACAGCACCCATTGCCTAGCCGTCCCAGTTCTTAACTTGGATGGAGAGGGGCTCGGGTACTGATCATATGTATTCGGTATAGGGTGACTCTCAGGACATGTCCTGCTAGGGTATTGTCACCGTCCCTTGCCATTCGTCAGTGATATTTAAACCTAGAAACATTTAAACTCCAAAATGAATAAAAGCGGGATGGATGAAGTTTATGAGCAAGATAAAATGGTTTTGACATGTAGAGAGAATAATAGTTGCAACAGAAGAGTAAATAATAACCCGATAGAATCTCTGAAGCTGCATTTCATTCCGGTGGTACAAGCTTCAGTAAGATTTCGATTTAACCTTAAAGCTAAGACTAAAATAAGTTGAATGCAGGGAGAGAGAGAGAGAGAGAGAGAGAGAGAGAGAGAGAGAGAGAGAGAGAGAGAGAGAGAGAGAGAGAGAGAGAGAGAGCATATGCTGTTAGTGAAAATTTTTTACTTACGATTTCAGAAAAGGCGAAAAGATTGCGGCGGGAGTTTTGCATAAAAGTCTTTCTTCTAACGAGTCACTCGCTAAAGGGTAACGAGGCAATGACACGTGTTTTTCATTCGAGCAAGAGTTACCTCTCTCTTTCACCCCATATATAAGGAGAATATATATATATATATATATATATATATATATATATATATATGTATGTATATATGTGTGCATATGTATATATATATATATATATATATATATATATGTATGTATGTATGTATATATGTATATATATATATATATATATATATATATATATATATATATATATATATATATATATATATATATATATATATATACATTAGAGACAATAAGATTGATGAAAAGCTGAGAAATGAATAAGTAGGATTTCGAAAATGTAGAAGTTGTACTGCCCAAATTTTCATTTTACGACATGTGTACAGTAAAATACAGAAATCCACTTTTGATGGCATTTGTGTACTATGAAAAAGCCTCTGATAGTGTGCACCGGCCAAATTTGTGGAGAGTCCTGCGTTATTGATGAGTTCCTCGTAAATATGTGAATTTGATTAAGTCTGTTCATGAGCATAGCAAGTGCAAATTTAATGTTAGTGGAGTCCCATCAAATTAATTTCCATTGAACATGTGTTGTCACCAATGTTGTTTATCCTCCTCATGGATTTTGTAATGCATAGAACAGCTGGGGACGGTAATGAAGGATTGGACTGGATTGATAACAGGAAATTAGCTGACTTAGAGTATGCTGATGGTGCTGTCCTTATTAGCAGAACACCACAAGACTTGCAAGGCTTGCTTACCAGAATGAATGAACTATCACAGGAGGTTGGGCTCAAGATAAATAGAAGAAAGACGGATTATGAAAACAGAATATGCAATGGAAGATGAAACATCATTGGAAGGAGATAATGAGGTGGAATCATTTAATTATTTAGGAACTATGATCTCTAATACAGGATCTTTAGAATTTGAATTTAATGAAAGATTGAAAAAACAATGGCTAGGTTAGGTAAAATTTGGAAATCGAATTACCCGAAATTACAAATAAAAATCAGGCTTTACAGTATATTGGTTTAGTGAGATCGGTGGTACTGTACGGACATGAGTCATGGTATGACATTGAAACAATATCCAACAGATTTTTTAGATTTGAGAATAAAGCCATAAGAAGAATATTGCGAGTTGAATGGCAGGACAAGATTAGAAATGAAACTACAAGAGAGATTACTTGAGTGCCATATGGGGATGAGATCATGGGGAGGAGTAGATGGAGAGGGTTTGGGCATGCTCTTTGCACTCCCCATTAGTTCACCAAACTTTCAACTGGGCTCCACAAGGCACTAAAAGAGTTGGAAGGCCCAGGCCTACATGGCTGAATACAATGAAGCGTGAAGTAGATGATGAATGGAGAAGTACTGAATTTAAAGCTCAAGATAGAGGCGACTGGCGAAATCTAACCAAGGCCTTTTGCGTCAACAGGTGTAAGAAGAGACGATGATGATGATGATGATATATACTAGTTTACGCGACCCGTCAAAAATGATGGCTAAATATTTAGATGGATGTGTACATACATGGACACGAACAGATTAAAATTCAAACGAAGTTCAAATATTCCCATTGAATTTCAAAATGATTTAAATAGCTCAATATATATACATACATACATATATATATATATATATATATATATATATATATATATATATATATATATACATATACATATATATATATATATATATATATATATATATATATATATCTATATATATATATATACACACTGTCCATAAATACACACACACGTATAATGAAAATCAACCTCATATTGTATTTAATAGCAATAAATTCTTACCTCCCCTTAGAATCGAGCCTTTAGTCTCTTTAAATGAATGTTTTTCTTTTGCGGAGAGAAGTATTTGATCCTAATTGGATGTGGAAATTTACACAGATATACTGTGTATATATATATATATATATATATATATATATATATATATATATATATATATATATGTATATATGTATATGTATATATATATGTATATATGTATATATGTATATATATATATATATATATATATACATATATACATACATACATACATATATATATATATATATATATATATATATATATATATATATATATATATATATCTATCTATCTATATACATATAAATATATATTCATATATATATATATATATATATATATATATATATATATATATATATATATATATATGTATATATATTTATATGTATATTAATAAATATTTTCAAGACAATAATTTCCATCTTATATAATTCAGATATGATTTTTACAAAAAATGCTGTTTTGGTCATAATAACAATAAAGTGATATATATCCAGTATTATAAATACGAGATTTAATTGTATTCCTTTCACAATTTTGTGAAACCAAAAATTCTTCTCATTTTATCTTTGTCTGTTGCAAAACAAAATTATTTCGTTGCATAAAATACATTACGATAATGTTTAATCAAAAACATCCTTACTCGAAATTAATAATAGAAATAAACGGGAATATAATTGATATTTTAAATGAAAAATCAGGTTATGAATAAATGCATAAAACCTATTAATAATACTCAGGTTAAAATACATTCATGAATTCCGCCGACATCATCCGTAGCAAATAATGAAGGGATAGATTTACTTCCTAACGTTGCCCGGAATATGACCATGAAACCAAATCATGAGGCTGGGAGGAAAAAAGAAGACAAAAAGGGAAAAAAAAGGGAAAAAATAAAAAAGGGTTTTATAGATATCCCATTATTTCTCAATTAGGATGTAAAATTTCCTCAAGAGTGGTTTCAGCTTACAGGGCTTGTCGTTTCTAACAATGGAGTTAGAGGCAGGATTAGGGCGATGAATGAAAATGAGTGATGTTATCAGGGCTTCACTTCCATCTCGAATCGATTCACTCCCGGGAGATGCTTCGCCAGGCCGGCGCTGCCTGACGAGTGATCCCAGCATCCCGGCGCTTTGCTCTGACGCACATGCGTCTCTTTCGCCTGGCTGGTCGGGCCGTTTCTGGTGGGGAATAATGAGCAAGGTCATTTTTAGAGGAATAATTCACGTGTATTTAATGCGTACTTGAAACTAGAAGTGATTTCGCATATGTATCACGTCAAAAGATACGGAAAACGTATCGTACGCCCCCCTAGAATCTTGGTCGAGAGCGAAAGAGGCAGGCGTGACCCAACTTCCCCTGCTTCAGTTACCCCTAGGGACGCAGAGGGGTAAGGAAGGCCTCTGACACGTCCCTCTCATAGTACAATGACTCGGGGCTCTATACACCGGCAAGGGCTTAGCTCTCCTCTACTTAGATAACGACTCCAGCCCTCCAGCGAAGCAGCAAGAACACGAAGATCGAAAGTCCGACCGATTTCCCAGCTCAGGAGACACCACAAATGCCGCTGAGTATCCTTAGAGTAGAAATCATCTTTAATACTTGATCGTGGAAGCTGCCTGGATGAAAAGGGAAGCGAGGGGATAAAAGTGGATGTTCGGAAAGGGATAAAAAGAGAAAAAAGATCGAAGAAAAACTAAAGGAAAAGTTTTTTTTTGTGTGTTTTGACGAAGATATATCAACAGGAGCACCGTAGCTCAGTGACCCGAAAAAGAAAAGATAAGAAAATAGACGCTGAACGTTTAAAGAGCAAACCCGCCGCCAGAAAGATAAAAATAAAGAGGAGAAAAAGAGAGAGAGAGCGATAGAGTGAGAGAGAGAGAGCCACGGGAAGGCGCTCTTTCAAGCAAGATAAATAATGAACAAAGTCTTGGCAACGATTCCAAAAAAGATCAGCGAAAACACGTCTTCCTCCTCCTCCTCCTCCTCTTACTCCTCTTCACTACTCTTCTCCTCCTTTCCTCTCTCCTACTTCACCTTCTCCTCCTCTCCTTTTCTCTCTTCCCCATCATCCTTCTCTCTCCGCCTCGTCCCATGACGGTAGAAATCTTGCGTGTTGGTCGGTTTCCGCTGCTCATAACTCTGGCGGTCGAAGTGTCTCAGCTGAACAAAATCGGCAAAATGGAACAAAAATAAAGGAAAGAAAACGAAGACCATCATCGGAGGGATTCTTAAGCAACTCACAATCAAGGTAATATTTAATTATATTTAGCACCGTAAATTAGTGAGATTCCTAAAGCAATCACCATATTCACCATCATTATGACCATTGTAATTTCATTGTTGTGATTTTGATTTCATTCATCCATCTGTTCTATTGGCACGAACTTTGGCACGACTATAGACACGTTATCTTCACGAGTGTATGATACATTTTATTGGGCAATGAATTTCTTTTATTGCATGGAACTAATAGAAACTGATAGAGAATTAGATTTATTTATAAATTAAATAGGTAAGCAATTAGTTCCAGATGTTCTAATTGCTTACCATTGAGGCAAGGTATAACCGTAATTGTTATAAATACCAAGTTGCATCTCCACGTAGTTAGAATTATATTGCAACCTCGGGAAGTAGAGCGCCACACCATGAATGCAACAGGGACTATCCCGTACCCAGATGGGTATTGCATCCATGGCATGCAAAGAAACGTGCAATGAATGCAATATGGATTATCAGGTACCCAGAGGTACATTGCATTTATGGCATGCAAAGAAACGTGCAATGAATGCAATATGGATTATCAGGTACCCAGAGGTACATTGCATCTATGGCATGCAAAGAAACGTGCAATGAATGCAACATGGATTATCAGGTACCCAGAGGTACATTGCATCTATGGCATGCAATGAAACGTGCAATGAATGCAACATGGATTATCCGATAGCTAGACGTCCATTGTATCCATGGCATGCAAACGAACGTGCAATGAATGCAACAGGGTTTTTCTGGTAGCCAAAAGCGTACAGCATCTCCGATATGCAAAGAGGCCCGTCATGAATGCAGCAGCCGTTAAATTAGGTAGTTAGAAGCGCATTGCATTTCTGAGCAGCAGAGAGACGCGTCGTATATGCAGCCCTGTTTGCATCCCATGTTCAAATTTAGAAAAACCAAACGCGCAATCTGGTAAGCAAATTTTGCACTGCATCTTCAAGTAGCACATATATGAATCATGAATGCAGCATTGATTAAATAAAAATAGTTTTTAAAAATTAACTACTAGAAATAATCATTTCATAAAGCATTTTGTAGTTGATACATTTCTTTTTTTATGGAATGTTATTATCTACCTTCTTCGACTTTATGCAACATAATTTTAACATTATTTTATTAAAATATACCGTTATATTTCAGGAATATTTAACATCTGCATGTCTAACAGTCTGCATTTGAAATTTCAATCACGTTACTATAAAATGATTATTATTAATGTCATTTTTAAGTTTCAAAAACTCCAACCTAAGATACTTGTAATATTCCTCTAAATTTGACTATTAAAGAAGTTGATCTCTCAAATTAATAAAACTTGCAATGCAAATCATCATAAATTAATTATTAACAATTATTGTTTAAATATCAAATATCATAATTAAAAACAAAATTTACAGTCAAAAGCCATGTTATTTCTTTGAATAAATAAATATTAATGGTAAAAAAAAAAAAAACATTGAAATATTAATACTTCTCGTATTTCATCACTTAATAATTAAGTATATAATCTTAAAAGACAAATATAGTAAACATTTAACCAAAAGCCCACCCCCCCCCCCAAATAAAAAAGAAAAAAAAATAAGTATGATACTTTTTTCTTAAATGTCTATAATCTGGGTATGAAATAAAAAATATCTATATTTTTCTATAAAAAACAACGTAGATATTCATGTTTTGAGCTTAATTATCAGTCACCCATATATAAACAGTATGCGAACTATATATATATATATATATATATATATATATATATATATATATATATATATATATATATATATATATATATATATACATATATATATATATATATATATATATATATATATATATATATATATATATATACATACATATATATATATACATATATATATATATAGATATATATAAAAGAAATACTTCTAACGACAGAAACAATTATTTTCAAACTGAAATCATATACATATAGTGTACTATGAATTTCAGTAGTATTTAATAGAATTTTTAATATTCAAATGAATCTACTCATGTCCACATAAAAATATATATATAAAAATTGTAGTGCGATGTTCGATCCAAACAGATATAAAATTAATCATTTGAAAAATGAAAAATAATCAAACAACAAATACCCCAGATTGTGCAAACTTATAAATTTGAGCCGTAATTTCTAGTTAACTGATTGAATAAATTATAAAACATATTCTATTATAATTCAACTGATACAAAACTACACATTTAACGATGTTGCAGTAATAGTCTCCAAGTATGTTCAAGTTGCAATATTTTACAAGATATTTACCTATGGTTATCCCAAATCATTACAAATTCTTGAAAAATAGATTTATATTTCAAAACACAATTTTCATGACACAATACATGAGGAATCCTGAGACCAATCAACGTTTTTAATCATTCCCCATTACCATCTGACCTTACACAGGTAAGTAGAATTCCATACAGGTAAAAGTAAAGTTTTATATTTGCACTGAGTAAGAGCTCCTTAAAAGTTGGTGTTTTTGCGGTAAATATAAATGAAGATAGCAGTGCGCACGTATGCCTTTTTATCACTCATTAAAAAAAAGTTCTTCATCCATGATGAAGCAAAAATTTTTGACGGAGTTTGTACGAAGAAAATTGATCAGCATCAGAAGCCTTAAACTATTGCGAAAAAAAACTGTTCATGACGCAGGTAATACCGCCGTATTTGCTTTCTGCCCCAGCGCAGTCAAGACACGCCAAGATGGGAAAAAAAAAAAAAAAAGAGTATTGGACGTTGCTCGTGTATCACTTAATAACGTCTGGAAAAAACTTCGCAAGTCAACGACCTTTTAGTTATTTTTAGTGGTTGATAATAATAATAATAATAATAATAATAATAATAATAATAATAATAATAATAATAATAATAATAATAATAATAATAATAATAATAATAATAATTGTCTTACGCTAATGTCATATTCAGCTCTTATTCTAGCTGTTTATTCATCTTTAGAGGGGACGTACACTACTTACTCTACGGACATTGAGCTCCACGTTTAACTATCAAATTTTAAAAAATAATTCATCAAAATATTTGACAGAAAATTAATTTTATAATAATAATAATAATAATAATAATGCAGTGTGGAATTGTTCGCATCTAAGCTATTAGACAGTTATCGATTTCTTTGCCAGATTTCAATATGGGAGTGACACTTTCCACATTTCTGAAACAATTGGTCATGTATATTGTGTGGTTGACTGTCCTCTGTTAAATCAGTGTAATTGTGATCGTTAAAATAGAGACGGCCGCTCAAGATATCTACATGGCACAACAATATTACACTTGAGTATAGTAGTTTACCATTCAGTAGAATATTTGTCCGACATTAAACGTGAAATGTTTTATATGGATTAACAATAAGCAGTTGGAATATTATCTTCTGAAAGAATTTAGCTATTATTGTGAGGGAAACAACTTGCTTGAGTAAGGAAGATGGAGTACATCTTTATTTGTCCCGAAGGCGAAACCGCTTTATTTGTTTGTATGGTTAACTAATTTCTAATACATATAAAACGGTTTATTTGTTTGTATGGAGAGAATGATTTCCTTTTCTGTATGAGAAATCGGTTTCTTTATGAGTAAGAGAGCAAAAACGTTTCATTGTAAGGGGAAATTCTATTTTATGTCTATAGGGTCACAAATATTTTCTTATCTCTAAGGAAATAATGGTTTGCTTATCAGAAAAACGTTTCCTTGTCAGGAATGGATGGCAGATTGATCGTTTGGTAAACAGTTAACTTATCAGTAGAGGAGAAAAGAAGGAAACTGTTTGCTTGTCTTTAAGAGGAATAAAAACAATAACAGTTTTCTTGTTTGTAAAGGGAAAGAAGGTTACTTATTTGTACGTGAAAAACGTTTTGCTCCAACGTATGGGGAAGATTTGGCTATTAGGAAAACAGCGTCCTCATCTAAATGGTGAAGTCTCTCTCTCTCTCTCTCTCTCTCTCTCTCTCTCTCTCTCTCAGAGGAATGAAGGAAACTGTCTCAAACTTCATCCCAACATTTCGCTGTTTCACATGGGACGGTTTTGTCTCTCCGTCCTCAGTTGCAATTAATTAAGGCGAGAATGATGAGAAGATTAAACATCTCCCTTCACGGATATTGATTCTTTCCAGGATCATGGACCAGGGGGGGGGGGGGGAAGATGTGATAAGATGGATAAGTTATCTTCATTTAAATGGTATTTGAAAATTTATGAAAAACTGCAAGGAGGCTCGGAATGCGACTCTCTCTCTCTCTCTCTCTCTCTCTCTCTCTCTCTCTCTCTCTCTCTCTCTCTCTGTATATATATATATATATATATATACACATATACACACACACACACACACATATATATATATATATATATATATATATATATGACAATTTTATCTTCAACACTCGTGATTTTCCTATATTTACGTAAGCTAGACCTAGGTTTTAATAATAAATTCACTCAGAAACAGAATCACTGACTCATAAGGAATTTAATTTTAAAATAAGTACTATTGCGTAGCTAAGGATTCGAACTTTATTATCGATTAGAAATAAAGGTAAACAGAAGACTATTTACTACTAACCATTACTTCTTCTCGACGTCAAGGTTATAATCCGTTGCTGAGAGAGATACTTATTATAAAAAGAATTTCGCTATGGGTCAATGATACTGTGGCGTTGTAAATTCGATATTATGATGTAATTGTGCCATATGTGAGCAAATCTTTACATTATATACATATGTAGCAATATTGTCAAAGAGATGAGATTCACCAGTCCAATGAGTGAAAGTCGACATTCACAGAGCTGGCCCTATATATATATATATATATATATATACATATATGTAAATATGTATGTATGTGTATATATAAGCATATATATACACACACACACACATATATATATATATATATATATATACCCCCGTGTGTGTATAAATTCTCGTAAGTAAACCTCACACCTAATATCCTTTAAATATAAATAATCGCCGAAGCAATAAATAATCTCTTGCTTATTCAAATACGCAAACAGGACACACTATGAAATACCTATAATTTCGCCCAACAAGAAAACCATACG
>NC_090747.1:103396453-103403953 GCF_036898095.1 Palaemon carinicauda | reverse complement strand
TTACAATTAAGGAAATTCAAGGATATTCTCTCTCTCTCTCTCTCTCTCTCTCTCTCTCTCTCTCTCTCTCTCTCTACATGTATCTTCTTTTTGCAATAATAATTTAAAAATGAAATCTTTTTACTGTAATTAACTTCACATATCAAATACCATAACGATAATTATCTACCAGTAACTACAACACAATCCTTTCACAGTCACAGCGATATCATACATTGCAAAGAGAAGTCAATCAAATTATTGAATTTCTCAAAGGCTCCGCCAGCCAGTAGACAACAATTTAGGCAGAATGGTCGTTCAGATGGCACTGCAAACAGCTGGTTTGCTCAACAACTCGATCCATCATTAGCCCTATTCATCATGATATTGCAAAGTGAAGTTATACGGACGTTGGAGCGAAGGTCTCAATTATTCCCTCTTCTGGTTCATTTACCAAACGGTAGAGGGAGGGAGAGGGAGGGAAAGAGGGGAAATGATTCCAATTCCAGCAGAGTTCCAGTTTCAGTTCCAGTTACAAGGAAAGGAGGGAGTTGGAAGGGGGTAGGGAGAGGGGACCAGTCTATAACGACCTAATTTCCCGATTGATTAACAACGGACGATTGTTCCCACACTGCAACTAAAAGGTGTTGTGTCAATGTTGCAAACAATGAGCACTGCAACACAACGGCCCACTTAGCAACACCCCTCTCCCCCTTTCCAACTTTCAAATATCCTCAAACAATTGACTTGGCTTTTCAGAGACCGCTTGCCAGGATATTTTACGATTATATTTTGCCCGAATTTTACAAATTTATCATTTGCATGAAATGCGTTCGCTACAAGAGCAATTTTTATTCTATTTCACGATTACTTTCAATCGGTATTTTGTCAAATTTTCCAATCAAGAGTCCATTATATTGGACATTTTAACATTTTGGGTAATTTATTCAGGGCATCTTAGAGAGAGAGAGAGAGAGAGAGAGAGAGAGAGAGAGAGAGACTAAATATACCGGAATTTTTAGTGAGAGAGAGAGAGAGAGAGAGAGAGAGAGAGAGAGAGAGAGAGAGCATTCCACCACTAATCGTCTACCACAACAAATACACAAAGAGACCGTACAGTCATTTGAGACACCCCCATAGACCTAATGAGGGCAACTATACATAATTGCCTGTAAACTTAAATGACTTCCCAGCTGCAACCCAACATAACATCAGACATAATGGGACCTAGGGCTAATTTCAAGGGTTACTGTCGTTGCTGGATGAAGGTAAACATACATACATATATGCACTTAGTAATAGTGCACGCACACACAACACACATACAGTATATATATATATATATATATATACACACAAAGTCACCTTCATTTATATAAGAGTATCTCATATAACCGCATACATTCACGGGCATGCGCACACGCACGCACTCAAACCGACACGGACAAACACATATATATATAGATATAGATATATATATATATACACATATATTTATATATATGTGTGTGTGCGCGCGCGTGCGTGCGTACATGTGTGTGTATATTATAAGGGTATATATCATAAAAAGATCGATGTTTGTTGTGCTATACATCAATAAAACATATATACATACTGAAATGGTTAGTCAAAATACAGGCAAGTTGTATTGCTATACATACTCAAAAACTGCAATGGTAAACAATATCGGACACATGATAATTACAAAATAGGTACTAGAAGTAGACAATTGTAAATCCCTTGAATAAGAGAAGAAAATACATGAAAATTATACTAAACAATGACGTCCGCATACTTGAGAGTCCGTGACGAAGGTTATAAGAATGGTCATGAAGTATGTAATTGACATGAAACATTTAAGGTATGTGATGGCACGGAGTTTGTTGAAGTACATACTGCAAGAGTGTGGTAAATAACGATTGTATTTCACTGTAGAAAAACAGGAGTGTTTGTAAGTTAGAAATAATAATAATAATAATAATAATAATAATAATAATAATAATAATAATAATAATAATAATCGAAATTATTTCAATATAGAAAATGGGAATATTTAGAAGCTAGAGGCTGTAAAATAATAATAATAATAATAATAATAATAATAATAATAATAACAAATTATTTCAATCAAAAAATGGGAATACTTAGAAGCTGAAGCGGTAAAATAATAAAATAATAATAATAATAATAATAATGATAACAAAATTACCAAAACAGCAGCAACAATAACAACAATGATAATAACATCAATAATAATAATAACAACAATAATAATCATTACCAATATCATTTTCAATCTCGATTCATTTCCAGATAAAAGCTGTATAATGATGTTTATAGGCGATTTATATTTCCAATGAGGAAATAGGGCAATTACACGGAATAATTTGTATACGTCAGCAACTTCTGTTATTGCATATGCAATCAGGGTCATGCACTGTGTAGCAGTCATTGGTCACCCCTAATGCTGAAATTTTCTGAAGGGTCATTCATTGCAAAAAGCGTGAAAATGCGAGGAAATAAATTGGGATATCTCCCCTATATGATAAGAGCAAGTATCTGTATATATATATATATATATATATGTATATATATATATATATATAGTGTGTATAAATATATATATATATATATATATATTTGTATATGCATATATATATATATATATATATATTTGCATAGGCATATATATACATCATATATATATATATATATATATATATGTATATATATATATATATATATACATATATATATATATATATATATACACATTCATACATACATACATCTATATATATATATATATATATATATAAATACGTATATATATACATACATACATACATACATATATATATATATATATATATATATAAATAAATATATATATATATAATATATATATAAATATATATATACATCTATATATGTATATAAATATATATATATATATATATATATTCATATATATATATATATATATATAGGTCGGTCAGATAGAGAGATATTCTTCAGCAGTTTTTAAATATCGCCATTTCTTTCCATTTCCTACTGGCCATTACACTTCATAAGTTATTAAACCTTCGTAATTGAAAACATCCAATGACTTATTCCGCATCCTCAAGTCACGTTGCCCACTCTATACATCCCGGTCATAAATTGCATATTAAAACGCACACGGAACTCCATTTCAACCCTTGGCTCGAATTTTCTCTTCAATCTGCGTTCGGATCCAATTTCCCCCATCGTCTGCCATTGCAGCATTGCCTCTCATCTCATCATAAGACTTTGTGATGTCGTTTGATCCTTGCGTCTCGGAGTTGGGTAGATTTCGTCACAATTTACTTGTGAGACAGGAGTGCATTTACTGCTTAATTCGATTCGGGTGAATGAGTGGAAAAGTGAAACAAACTGCGTATTGGAGATGGGGTGCGTAATGTGTTATTAGATATATGTCATATCTTTCTATACTCAATTTTTTTTTATGAGGCGCATTTGCACCGACTCGCAGCGGTGCCCTTTTAGCTCGGAAAAGTTTACTGCTATCTGATTGGTTAGCATTATTTATTGTATCTGATTGGTTAGCATTATCTTGTCCAACCAATCAGCGATCAGGAAACTTTTCCGAACTAAATGGGCACCCCTGCGAGTCGGTGCAAATCTGCCTCACTAAAAAGAATTGACTATGGATGTGTGTAGTATGCTCCTAAGAAGGCTCCTTAAAAAATTGACATTATACCTTTAATATCTACGTACTTGTTCCGAATTAGTATGCTCTATGATGAATAATAATGATTATAATAGTATAAGTAATGATAATGATGTTAATAATGCTATTCGGACTAGTAGTGGTTGTATGTTTATTCCATATTAGGTTCCGACCCGACAAAATTACGTCAAAATACTTATTTATTTAGATATGCACACACACGCACACAGTCTTACTAGGGTATGGCTACTCCCTCTCCCCCTTACCCGAGGGACGAGAAGAGACAAGTAGTCATATGTCCAATGCCGCTTAACGACACCGGAAAATATATATATATATATATATATGTATATATATATATATGTATATATATATATATATATATGTATATATATATATATATATATCATCTTCATCTTCTCCTACGCCTACTGACGCAAATGGCCTTGGTTAGAGTCCACCAGTCACGCTTCATAGTCCTCAGCCATGTAGGTTTGGGTCTTCCAACTCTGCTAGTGCCTTGTGGAGCCCAGTTAAAAGTTTTGTGGACTAATCTCATATAAATATACTATATATGTGCATATATATATATATATATATATATAAATACTCACACACATATATAGATATACAGTATATACATATGAACACACACATATATATATACATATATATATATATATATATATGTATGTATATATATACATATATATATATATATATATATGTATATATATACATATATATATATATATATATATACAGTACACAGAATACATATATATATACATATATACGTATATATATATACACACACATATATATATATATAAAATTGTCTGTGTGAAATTAGAAAAAAGAGAGGCGCTTAACCATGAATCAATCAATGTACGATCTTCACAAAGGATGAAAGATTATAGGATTCAGGAGACACAAAGGCAGCATAGGATCCAAAAAATTGACAGTTAAATAAGAACAAAAAATCAATAAAAACTTCAATCCCAGCGTTACTAAACTCCACATACAAAAAACTAACCATGCTTGTAAAAGTTACTAACAGCTGTAAGAACATGCATTAAATTATCTATCGGAAGTTTAGAACAAGGCTCCGCATGCAGTATACATGCATAAATATGTATCATTATAAATATGCATCATCATAAACATGTATCATCTTTCGGAACAAGCTTTCATGGAATGTCATTTTGAAATGAGATTAATGGAGGTACATGGAAGTATAATGACCCCCAGACACCTAAATAGTTAACATCAATTAAATACTAATTAATTCATTGGGAACTCAATTACTGTAAGAGATATTCGTTCCAAAGAGGCTTAGACAAATTACTTTTCCAGTATAAACATGTAAAATGAGATAGACTTTACTGGGTGTCAATGAGTAATTCGAATTAATATTCACTATCAATAAATATATACACTAATTTTCTGCAATGTGATTTTTATTGAATTTATATTAAAATGCAAAATCAGATTAAATATACTTATTGAAAACAGCAATTTATCAGAATTAGTTCATTTTTGTGGGACAATAAAGTATGTTTGAATACATTGGTTTATTACACTTGAAAAACAAATAATTGATTTTTGATTAAAGAGAAATGTAACATACACTACCCAATCCTTTAAGCAATAATAATGAAGAGTAATTAGTCTTTAGAGATAATAAAAATCAGTAAGCCTTAATAATTCTCTATCAATCGTTACGTACGTAATAAATATAAACCAAATAGTAACAACAATAGTAATCACATGAGTAACAATAATAATAACGGATAAGCCACTCAGCCTTCAGAGCAACAAAATCATGCTATTCATAGGCAACTGACCGCAATTACATCTATTATAGTTAAGTAACTATTGTTTAAATATATAATCTACTTCCTCGGTAATCACTAAAGGAGGTTAACCTTAATTTCAGAATTAATTAATAATGAAAAGTGGACTATTGTATGATGAGAGTCAATGAATAAAGTCTCTTATTACAAGAGCATGTGGCCTTAATCGAAACACTGTATTTACTGTAAACGCACGCGCGCGCACACATATATTTATGAATTATATATATATGTGTGTATATATATACATATATACATATATACATATATATATATATATATATACATATTATGCACACACACGCACACATACTGTATATATATATATATATATATACATATTATGCACACACACGCACACATACTGTATATATATATATATATATTATGCACACACGCACACACACACACACACACACACATATATATATATATATATATGTGTGTGTGTGTGTGTATGTAACTTAAGGAACTTAGGGAGAGCCTGAATGCCAGCACCAATGACTAAGGAAAACATTACACTTGAAAACACCCATAGAGAAACCGGCATTCTTTAATCATATACCTAATGAACATAAATTCCAACCACCAGATCCTGGCTGTGACGCAAGGTAAACCACAATCAATCAGCCATATCCGGTGGGTCGTATCCCCAGTAATCACCCGGGGAAATAATCGTTAAAACTGGAAATGAATCTGCGGAGAGGATTACCAGGATTTCAATTTCGCAGGTGGCAAAAACATTAAATGTGTACATTGGAATTCAAATGTTCGCGGACTATTGAATTTAACTGTACATGTTAAATGTTAAACTGATATTTAAAGGGGATAAAGTTATATGTAGATTAGTCTTTTCATTCTCAAGAATGTTAATTAGCAATGTTTATCGAATGAATACAGGTGAAAACAATAAATCTTCCAACGTCATTGGTTATTGCAAAAAGACAATTGGATATTCAATAGAAAAAAACAGAAAATCCCTATATGTTAAAAATTCTTAATCAAAGGAGAATGTTTGACTGGAAGGAACAAATGGGTGTGGGGAAGATAATTACTCATTCTTATTTGGTTAAGTTGAGAAACAAATAGCTTACGAAATATATATAATTTTGTTTTGAGCAAAAATACGATAAAAAATACAAACTAAAAATTTCATTGATGGTAGAGTTCTATGAAAGAAAAGAACTGATACCAATAAGTCTTGGCTGAACATTTCAGGCGGTTTCTCGGGAATGGATTACTTGATAGTTAGAAAAACTTATTTTCTTCATACTGTTTTGAGTGAAAAAATTATGAGTTTACTAGATTCCTCAATTGACATATCCTACACTGTTGCCGTTTCTTAATAGATAAACAAAAGCCTTAGTAAAGATTACGAAAGTAAATCAATGGGAAATATTAACTAAAGTAAATCAATGGGAAGAAATTAACGAAAAAGTAAATCAATGGGAAGAAATTAACGAAAACAAATCAATGGGAAGAAATTGACGAAAGTAAATCAATGGGAAGAAATTAACGAAAAAGTAAATCAATGGGAAGAAATTAACAAAATTAAATCAATGGAAAGAAATTGACGAAAGTAAACCAATGGGAAGAAATTAACGAAAAAAATCAAAGAGAAAAAATTAACGATGTGAAATCAAAAGGAAGAAATTAACGCAAGTAAATCAAATGCAAGAAATTAGCAAAAGTAAACCTATGAGAAGAAATTAACGAAAGTAAATCAATGGGAAGAAATTACAATCGAAGAAGCATTGAATTGCAAAGTAGTAAAAGCAATAAGGATTTTATTGGGTAATTTCGTGATTAAGTGCCAGTAATAAATACTCAAAAGATTCATAACCTCTGAGAGAGAGAGAGAGAGAGAGAGAGAGAGAGAGAGAGAGAGAGTTTTAATATCATAACTTCAAAAGAGCAAAAATTACATTAAATAAAACAGGTTTTAAAATGAAA
>NC_090747.1:103381453-103386453 GCF_036898095.1 Palaemon carinicauda | reverse complement strand
CAAATAATTCTCCATTCATAATCTTCTACTTCCTAGTCCTCAGCCATGTAGTCCTGGGGCTTCCAACTCTTTTAGTGCCCTGTGGAGCCTAGCTTAACGTTTGATGAACAATATATATATATATATATATATACACATTATATATATATATATATATAAATATATATATATATATATATATATATAAAACGCTGACAAATAAAACCAGACCTTTCATTAACATGCCTGTCACCCAACTGCAACCTCCAGCTGTTCCAAACACGAACCAAAAATAAGGAGGGACGGGGGGAGAGAGAAAGTGAATACCATCACCAACGATGGGAAGAAATCAAAACCTCACTAATGGCACCTCATGGAGACAGTGTCAGATGACCGCTATTACTTAACCCAATGGGATCAGAGTTTGCGTGAAAAATGGAAGGCGGGCCTGGTAACAAATTGCTTTCCAGTCCCGGCTTATGGGGTGAGGGGGTGGGGGAAAGGAGGGGGACGTATAATAGCAAGAAGCCAGGAAGGTTAAGGATATTTATGATGAAATTAGCAATGAACGTACGAATTTCTCTCTCTCTCTCTCTCTCTCTCTCTCTCTCTCTCTCTCTGAACTGAATACTAAACGCAGTGGATAGCCAGAAAAGTTAATATAGGAATTGCAAGAGATTTTTAAGATAACGGTAAATTAAACCAATATTCGAACTGTTGCAATTGTACTCTCCTCTCTCTCTCTCTCTCTCTCTCTCTCTCTCTCTCTCTCTCTCTTTCTCTCTCTCTTTGAATCTGGATATTAAACGCATTGGTTAGCCAGAATAGTTAATATAGGAATTGCAATACATATCTAAGACAACGGTAAATTAAACCAACGTAGGAGCTGTTGATCGCAATTGTACAATCTCTCTCTCTCTCTCTCTCTCTCTCTCTCTCTCTCTTATGGAAAAGTTAATCAAGTAACCAAGAAAATCAAATGATATCCTTTGATACCGAAATAGATGAACCTACGAGCTGTTGGTTATACTCTCTCTCTCTCTCTCTCTCTCTCTCTCTCTCTCTCTCTCTGAATCTGCATTGAATAGCCAGAATAGTTAAAATAGCAATTGCGATATATATTTCTTTAGTACAACGGTAGAATAAATTAATATACGAGATGTTGATTGCAATTATACTCACTCTCTCTCTCTCTCTCTCTCTCTCTCTCTCTCTCTCTCTCAACTTCTCGTATGGAAGAGGTAATCAAGAAAATCTAATGATATCCTTTGATACCGAAATAGATGAACCTACGAGCGGTTGGTTATACATCTCTCTCTCTCTCTCTCTCTCTCTCTCTCTCTCTCTCTCTCTCTCTTTGACTCAGGACCTCATAATGAATAGGAAAATAATCACGCAAACAAGCAATTACCGTCATAAATAAAATAATTTCCTTTGACACCGACACCGCCGCACTGCACCCGAAAAAAAAAAATGAGGAGACCTCATTCTGAGGTACAAAGCAAAGAGCCCGAAAAAAAAGTGAATATATGGGCCGTTAAAATCACTCTCAAAGAGAGCCTGGAATGGAGGCAGAAACCCAAAGGGACATATGACCTTTAACGCGCTTTGTCAGAGGGCCACCGTGAAGCCTCAGCTCCGGAAAAAGAGAAATCCTGCCTCTGAATTCTGCCATTGTTGATTCCTCGTTACCTTCATACAAGTGTGTGTGTGTGCATGGCATGAAAGGGGTTTACATACCTGTGCGTACACGGACGTATCTAGCCATACTCGCGTATACGTGCGCAAGGTACACACGCATATGCATATATATATGTTTTTCCAAAGTTAAGCCGTTTCCCCTGGTAGGGGCGGCTCTATGGAAAAGGCTAACAAAGTCACTGCAACATCTATATTTTGGTATTTGTATCGTAGGTGATCCTTTGCTGTGGATATTACTTTCACAATATTGGATTTTTTGTACAGTTTCTCTGAGGGATCATTAGCAGTACGTTAAACCTCAGCTTATCATTATCTCCATTTAATACAGTATTATCTATAATCATCCTTCCTATCACACAAATTTTGCACCTATTCATTGTTCTTCCGGCGCTTTTTCACATTATTCTTTTCCAAAATATCAAACAGCCACACACACAGAACAATTTAGTCTTAGTTTAACTTTCACTCCATAGATGTCGCCAAATCACCAAAACACATTCTAAATTTCTTCGAGGAAACTTTTTATTATTCTCGATATCTTATCTTCCATATCATTATTCTCAATATCCTCCAGAGTCCATCTTTATTCATTCTACCATAAGCTTTCTCTAGGTTCCTGTAATCCCACTAAAGCCTATTCTCACTGCTCTCAAACTTATCGCATAAAATTCTAACCAACCCCATTAGTCATAAGTTTTCTACTTATATCCATTTCATCAACCTGAACAAATTTAAGTTCCATTAAATCTAACTTTTACCTCAACCAGGTAATAATTTAACTCTAGCCACTCCTCTTCACACTATTATATCCATCAAATTAAAAATCAACATGCCTATTTTCAGGCCATTTTCTCTTTCATAAATATATTTCTCTGCAATTTCTTTTAGAAAATCGTGTCTTCCAAACAACCAAGGACCTATTAAAAAATATTTCCTTAGAAATATATCCTGTTCAGTATACTACAGGAACTTTACACTTATCCAAAGCAATCTCTCTCTCTCTCTCTCTCTCTCTCTCTCTCTCTCTCTCTCTCTCTATATATATATATATATATATATACTATATATATATATATCTTCGGCGTCAATGACTTTCGATATCAGGATGCCAGAAAACCTCAAATCTCTCTCTCTCTCTCTCTCTCTCTCTCTCTCTCTCTGACAATAACACTTATACTAAGTAGCACCGAAAAGCTTACCTGGTCCCATAACCTTACAATGTACAGATTCACAGTCCCATACACACATATATCCACTTGCACTACACACAACTTTTTCTCTCGCTAATCTCAACCTAGCACATACATATACGAACTAACATGTTTGTACTCGTTACATGGTCAGTCTCTAGGGCATTATCCTGCTCGATAGGGCAATGTCATTGTCCCTTACCCCTGCCATTCATGAGCTGCCTTTAAACTTTAAACCTTTATACTATAACCCAATTGTTTCCCTAACACTATTATTATTATTATTATCATCATTAAATGCTAAGCTACAACCCTAGTTGGAAAAGCAGGATGCTATAAGCCCAGGGGCTCCAACAGGGAAAATAGCCCAGTGAGGAAAGGAAATAAGGAAAAATAAAATATCTTAAAGAATAGTAACAACATTAATATAAATATTTCCTATACAAATTATAAAAAACTTTAACAAAACATAAGGGAGAGAAACTAGATAGAATAGTGTGCCCGAGTGTACCCTCAAGCAAGAGAACTTTAACCCAGGACAGTGGAAGACCATGGTACAGAGGCTATGGCACTACCCAAGACTAGAGAACAGTGGTTTGATTATGGAGTGGCCTTCTCCTAGAAGAACTGCTTACCATAGCTAAAGAGTCTCTTCTACCCTTACCAAGAGGAAAGTAGCCACTGAACAATTACAGTGAAGTAGTTAACCCCTTGCGTGAAGAAGAATTGTTTAGTAATCTGTGATGTCAGGTGTATGAGGACAGAGGAGAATCTGTAAAGAATAGGCCAGACAATTCGGTGTCTGTGTAGGCAAAGGGAAAGAACTGTAACCAGAGAGAAGGATCCAATGTAGTACTGCCTGGCCAGTCAAAGGACCCAATAACTCTCTAGCGATAGTATCTCAACGGGTGGCTGGTGCCCTGGTCAACCTACTACCTACATAACTACATCCATCCCAGCTATATAGCTTCTTGTTCCCACAAATACTCATTCTTTATGCTTCCTAACAGACTGGTAACCATATGTCCTTCATTGTATTTACTTCCCGCGATCTTCGACAAGCTATCAGCTGCCTAATTTACTAGTCAGCTAAACAGGGTACAAAGACTTTTTCAATGGAGATTGCTTATCCATGAATTGTAAGGTGAAGATGGTGACAATGACAATCACACAAAGAGGCACACATACAAACATTATATATATATATATATATATGTATGTATGTATATATATATATATATATATACATACAGTATATATATATATATATATATATACATATATATATATATATATATACAGTATACTGTATGTATGACTGCAACTTCGAAGGAACTAATACATCATACAACACAAAAGAAATAAAATAACAACATTCATATGAATAATAATAATAATAATAATAATAATAATAATAATAATAATAATAATAATAATAATACCATTAACAACAGTAATACTGATAATATGTGGCCGTAAAACAGCAGCTCCAAATAGCAACAACAACAAAAAACCCGCAACCGAAATAATTTCGCTTTAATTACTCAAGACCAAATGACCTTTCAGAGCGGCGGCGCCAGTGATCTTAATTTGCACTGCGCTTGATTACTTGAAAACAGAGCTTATTGCCATGGCATGCCATGTCACACAGAGGCAAATAACGTATTAACAATATTTTTTTAGCAACCGTATAGGAAAACGGAAACCGCTTTTAATGTGGCCTAAGTGGTGAACTGTAGACACTACAAAACATTTATAATAGTTTTATTCCAATGTTTGCTTTGATTAAAGATAAAACACATTAAGGCGAAACTGCTTCTAATGTGCCCTCAGTGGCGAACTGTAGACACTACAAAAATTTATAGTCGCTTTATTCCAATGTTTACTTTAATTAGATAAAACACATTAGGACGAAACTGTTTCTAATGTGCCTTCAGAGGCAAACTGTAGACACTAAAAAACATTTATAATCACTTCTATATTCCAATGTTTACTTTAATTAAAGATAAAACACATTAGGGCAAAAATGCTTATAATGTGCTTTAAGTGGCAAACTGTAGACACTAAAAAAATTTATAATTCCTTTATTCCAATGTTTACTTTAATCAAAGATAAAACACAGGGCAAAAA
>NC_090747.1:103366270-103376270 GCF_036898095.1 Palaemon carinicauda | reverse complement strand
ATAGAAGAAAATGGTTGAGAGAGGAATATTTTACTTTAATTGTTCATTATTTCTTATATCGTTTATTTATTTCCTTATTTTCTTTCCTCAATGGGCTAATTTTCCTTGTTAGAGCCCTTGAGCTTATGGCATCTTGCATTTCCAACTAGGGTCGTAGCTTAGCTAGTAACAAATAATAATAATAATAATAATAATAATAATAATAATAATAATAATAATAATAAAATTGTGATAACCCTAATCATGATGTGATTAATACCAAATTATCACATCTGTATGAAGTGTCATCGAGACTACGTCGCCTGATGGGATTAACGTTAACTGTGCCTAAAGTAGTGTAGTTGAGAGAGAGAGAGAGAGAGAGAGAGAGAGAGAGAGAGAGAGAGAGAGAGAGAGAGAGAGAGAGAGCCAGGGTCATCAAGAGTGTCATGACAGTCTGTCATTCACTTGGTCATGCCAAGCATATCTTTAGGGCGTTCGTGAACGTTTTGAAAACTTCATAATTATCATTACTATTCATAAAGGAATTTCTTTTACCTTCGCAGCTCTACGCATGCGCTGTTCGAGTTGTAACTTGGGAAAGGGGTCGCTCTAGCAGGAACTTGGTTTTCGATACATTAATTCACCCTTTCTTTATTTTAATCTCTAGTTTCTTATTCCAGATAGCTTCATACTTGATATGTTTTTAATCCCTTCATTTTCTGTTCTTTTTACTCCATAGTTTAGTTTTTACTACTATATTTTTTTGTCCGTTTCAGGGTGATTTCTCTCTGGGGCCCTTTGGCTTGTATCATTCATTCTTCCGTTCCAAGCAAGTTGTAGCTTGGCTTGAAATAATAATAATAATAATAATAATAATAATAATAATAATAATAATAATAATAATAATAATAATAACCTCGTTACAATTCTTTCCTCTTACAATTTTTTCACTGAAATAAAATCTAATATCGGAACTGGATTAACTATTACAACTAGGTCAAATCGAGTTTTTTTTTTTTTTATGAGTAAATTCTCCCAAAAATAATGATACATTTCACTATGCAAATCGAACCATCACCCATATCTCATCTCATCTAAACGAACGATCATTTATACCTGTCATAGTCAGCCGATTACAGAAAAACAGATATATTGGACAGCCATTAAGTGCTCCCCTTGATAAACCATATCACTGGAAACTGTTTCATCACAATTAGGGAGATTTCGGACTTGGAATGACATGCGAATACTGAAAGGTTTGTAAATGTCAGTATTTTGGCCATCAGAAACTAAAGGGGGACTCAGTAGAGAGCAGACCTCCACCGCGGCAGCTTATTTATCGACCTTGACCTTAACCTTAACATGTATTAATTAGCGTGGATTTTCATACACACAAATATGTCCCAAGTTTGAAGACTCGGTGACATCGATGTCCAAACGTTGGGCTAATCACATGAATTGGACATTTAGCTTGACCGTGACCTTGACCTTCAAAAATCTAATAATTTCCCGCTTTTTAAATAACAGTTATTCCCTTCAAGTTCTATTACTCTACGGTTAAAATTGTGGCCATTAAGCTGTTCACAAACAACCACACAAACAGGGGATAAAACATAACTTCCTTCCAACTTCGTTGGCGGAGGTAAATAATTTCAGCTTGTAGACATCAGCAAGTATTTCAGGAATGTAAGTAAATCTCAGTGTTTTGGGCTTGCAAATACACCAGTGAGTATTTTAGTCTTGCAGATACACCACTGTTTTGGCCTTGTTAAAGTCCAACTAGCAAGTAAAAACACCAATCAGGTTAGTCATTTCGTCATATTCGAAGTCAATGAACGATTTCCATCTCTCTCTCTCTCTCTCTCTCTCTCTCTCTCTCTCTCTCTCTCTCTCTCTCTCTCTCTCTCTCTCTCTCTCTCTCTCTCTCCAGTTAAATTGCCAACTAAAGCACTTTACGATGCATTTTACGACATTGCTATTGTGCTTTGTAACTTATGCAAGAGAGAGGGCCAATAAAGGTATCGTTTTACAGCTGCTCACCTGAATTGCATCTCCCAGGTTTTACGATACATAGATGGACAGACAAAAAACAGACAAGCAGACAAATTAGTACGTAGATAGATGGGTAGACAAACGACACACAAACAGAGAAATTTGTACGTAGATAGATGGGTATAGGAAAGACAGACAAGCAAACAAGTTAGTACGTAGATAGATGGATAGACAAAAGAAAGACAAGCAGACAAATTATTACGTAAATAGAGGGATAGACAAAAGATAGACAAGCAGACAAATTTGTACGAAGGCAGATGGGTAGACAAAAGACAGATAAGGAGACAAATTAGTACCTGGATAGATGGATAGATAAAAGACAGACACGCAGACAAATTAGTACGATCAGTATGTGGATAGACATAAGACAGACAGGCAGACAAATTAGTACGTAGATTGACGGGTAGACAAAAGGCAGACAAGCAGACAAATTAGTACGTAGGTAAATGGGTAGACAAAAGACACAAGCAGGCAAATTAGTACGTAGATAGATGGGTAGACAAAAGACAGACAAGCAGACAAATTAGTACGTAAATATATGGATAGACAAAAGATAGCGTTTGGAATTCCCAAGTCTATGACTGAGCGCCATTTTAATCAAGCATGGAATATGGAACGGATTTCAATTGGATAAGCTCTATAACAAAATAAGGAGCTGAGGAGAGAGAGAGAGAGAGAGAGAGAGAGAGAGAGAGAGAGAGAGAGAGAGAGAGAGAGAGAGAGAGAGAGAAAATATTTCTGGTTAAGGATCGTCTGTATCCTTAGCAACCACCCAGCCAACCTTTCTCTTCCTCCATCTCCTCCTTATCCCTGATTCGCGGACCCCTCACATGAGCACACTTTTCCCATCAGGTTTTTCAGTCTGTCTCTCAGGCACATGGAATCCCATTTGCCTGTATTGTTGTCTGTTGATTAAATCTGCATATCGTCTGGGCCCCTTCAGAGGCAAAGCTAAACGCTTTGATTTCAGGACGACTTCTTTCAATGGAAAGTGGAAATAGTTTTATTTCAGTAATTCTTTGCCCTCTTAACACCCAGTTTTGGGTCATATCAATGAATGTACCCATTTTATAGCTGGGTGAACTGCAGCGCAATTCTAGGGCCCAAGTAATGCATGTATCCATTTATATCTAGGTGAACTGGTGGGTAGCCGGCCTAGAGCAATTTACTACCTGCCAAACGATAGTCAAATACTGCACCACTCAGCCATGTGCTCACGTGTCTGATTGCATTGCCCTATCGTTTTCTATTCTCCCTTCTTAACCAAACGACGACTGTAGTTAATGTCACGAAACCTCAAGTTTAGATTTCTAACCCAATTATTCGGAATCCTTTTTATCCTCACTAGTCTTTTTGTATGGCAGAAAAAACTAAAGATCATGCTTTTCAGATTTCCACCAAACGTATTTGAATCAGGTTTCATATCCTACGCATTTAAAGCTGATTCAGATAAACGATCGATGAATAATTACCATGTACTCACAGGCTTTAAAGGTACACACGCTTATCGCTACATCCATGACCATGGTTCTACCCGTGGCAATCTGCACACACATATATGTATATATAAATGGATGTATATATACACAACTACTGTACTGTAATTGTTCAGGGGCTACTTTCCTCTTGGTAAGGGTAGAAGAGACTCTAGCTATGGTAACCAGCTCTTATAGGAGGACACTCAAAAATCAAACCATTGTTCTCTAGTCTTAGGTAATGCCATAGCCTCTGCACCATGGTCTTCCACTGTCTTGGGTTAGAGATCTTTTGCTTGAGGGTACACTCGGGCACAGTATTCTATCTTTTTTTCTCTACCTCTTGTTATTTTGAAGTTTTAATAGTTTACATATATGAAAGATCTATTTTAATGTTATTATTGTTCTTAAACTTCTCTTGCAGTTTATTTCTTTATTTCCTTTTCTCACTAGGCTATTTTCCTTGTTGGAGGCCTTGGGCTTATAGTATCTTGCTTTTCCAAGTAGGGTTGTAGCTTAGCGGGTAATAATATTAATAATAATTATGTTTGTATACAAACACACCCATATAGATATAAACATGTATATATGTAGGTATATATATATATGTATATATATATATATATATATATATATATATATATATAGATTTATATTTATATGTGTAAATATATATATATATATATATATATATATATATATATATATACACTGTATATATATGCACACACATGTATATATGTACATATGTATATACATGTATATACATACATAAATATATATATATATATATATATATATATATATATATATATATTGCTTTTACTATATATGTGTGTATATGTGTTATACATACATAAATAGAGGTCTTTCATCATTATTATTGCTACTGTGATACCTTCAGTAGCCCAAGCTTCCATGCGCCTCACACAAAAGGATATAATATGATAAATCAGCCTTTTCCTCAATCCGTCATACCTAAATCATACAAGAAAGTTGAGAGAGATGTCGGATGAAGGTGAGGTGGAGTAATTGGGACTAGAAGAAGAAGAAGAAGAAGAAGAAGAAGAAGACGAAGAAGAAGAGGAGGAGGAGAATGAGGAGGAGGAGTAGGATGAGGAGGAGGAGGAGGAGAATGAAATTGCACTGTTCGTCTCTTTGATCTTCGGCAGGTCTCTGACAAGGATTTGCGAGTTGACGTCAAGATGATTGAATGAGAATATTTCCTGAGAAGGAAGAATACTTACAAAGATCTTGATTTCTATCTGGATGTGAAAAAAAGCGTTGCGTAATGATATTATAAATATTTAATTCTGTTTACGTTATGAATTCTATAGTAAGGTTGAATGAGGTGAGACACTGTCAGGATTTTAAGAGATAAAATAAGTAAACAGTTCAACTTTATGAGCAAAAATGTATATTGAAACACAAGAGAAAATAATGAATCATAAAAGAGAAACTCAAATAATAAATCTGGTTTAATCATTGAGACTGTTAGAAAGAAAATAGCAAAAAGGATATAAGTAAAGAGCTCGATTTTAAGAACAAAAAATGTATATTGAATCCTATAAAATAGAGAAAATCACGAAATAAATACGACTGATAAATTTTAAAAATGAAAATATGATTTGATTAAGGAAAAAAAAAAGAAAATAACGCAATAAATATGATAAATTATTGAAATTATTAGAAAAAAAAATTAGAAACCGAATAGAAAGAGTCATAAATGAAGAAGAAACATCAAACGTAGGCACAAACTGACGAAATAATAGAAATAGGCCCAGCTGGACTGAAGACCTAAAAAGAGACCATAACCATCTGAAACAGCCGAGAGATAAAAATTCCTCAAAAGAAAAAAAAAAGTGAAGACAAAACATATAGCTGCCTTTCACACGTGTTGGGTCTGATTACATGTTGTTGGGGAGCCCTTCTGTTGACACCGCAATCATGGGCCAGCTGATGAATTGTTCGTCGGAGCTGACAGGAGAGGTGAAAGAGGGGAGATGGAGCGGGATGAGGAGGGGAGAGGAGCAGGACGAGGGGAGAGAAGAAGAGGGGTGATGAGGGGAGAGAAGTGGGATATGGGAGGAAAAAAAATGGGTGAAGGGGGTGGTAAAGAGGTAAGGCAAAGAGATAAAAAGAGGGTACAATATTAATAATATTAATAAAAAGTAATGATAATAGTGCTAATATTAATTGAAAATAAAATAATAATAATAAAAATGATAATAATAATGAGGTGAAAGCAGGGCGATGGAGCGGGATGAGGAGGGGAGATGGAGAGGGGTGATGGGAGAGAGAAAAAGAGGGGTGATGAGGGGAGAGAAGTGGGATATGGGAGAAAATAAATGGGTGAAGGGAGTGGTAAGGAGGTAAGGCAGAGGGATAAAAAGAGGGTACAATATTAATAATATTAATAAAAAGTAATGATAATAATGCTAATATTAATTGAAAATAAAATAATAATAATAAAAATGATAATAATAATGAGGTGAAAGAGGGGCGATGGAGCGGGATGAGGAGGGGAGATGGAGAGGGGTGAGGGGAGAGAGAAAAAGAGGGGTGATGAGGGGAAAGAAGTGAGATATGGGAGGAAAAAAATGGGTGAAGGGGGTGGTAAAGAGGTAAGGCAGAGAGATAAAAAGAGGGTACAATATTAATAATATTAATAAAAAGTAATGATTATAATGCTAATACTAATTGAAAATAAAATAATGATAATAAAAATGATAATAATAATGAGGTGAAAGAGGGGCGATGGAGCGGGATGAGGAGGGGAGGGGAGAGAAGAAGAGGGGTGATGGAAGAGAGGTAAAGTGGGGTGATGAGGGGAAAGAAGTGAGATATGGGAGGAAAAAAAATGGGTGAAGGGGGTGGTAAAGAGGTAAGGCAGAGAGATAAAAAGAGGGTACAATATTAATAATATTAATAAAAAGTAATGATTATAATGCTAATATTAATAGAAAATAAAATAATGATAATAAAAATGATAATAATAATGAGGTGAAAGAGGGGCGATGGAGCGGGATGAGGAGGGGAGAGGAGAGGGGTGATGGGAGAGAGGAAAAGAGGGGTGATGAGGGGAGAGAATTGGCATATGGGAGAAAATAAATGGGTGAAGGGGGTGGTAAGGAGGTAAGGCAAAAAGATAAAAAGAGGGTACAATGACAATAATAATATCAATAAAAAGTAATGATAATAATGCTAATATTAATTGAAAATAAAATAATAATAATAAAAATGATGATAATAATAATAATAATAATAATAATAATAATAATAATAATAATAATAATAATAATAATAATTAAGGTACGCCATAAAGACTTCTAGCAATTCCTACAGTCCACTGCTTATGTCATTCCTGTTTAGTTCCAAACTCACCGACTATTCATAAGAAGAAGAAGAAGAAGAAGAAGAAGAAGAAGAAGAAGAAGAAGAAGAAGAAGAAGAAGAAGAAGAAGAAGAAGAAGAAGAAGAAGAAGAAGAAGAAGAACTATCGCAATATTAATAATAATATTAATAATAATAATAATAATAATAACAATAATAATATTAATAATAATAATAATAATTAGTAGTAGTAGTAGTAGTAGTAGTAGTAGTAGTAGTAGTAGTAGTAGTAACATCTTTATCATCATTATTAAAACTTAGAAATTTCGCCAACTTAATCCCTCGAAAAACGCACAAAAAGCGAAATTCGACGTTCCATCATTTCCAGCAGAGATACTTCATGGAAAACAAAATCAAAATGACGACCGGCCTTCCATTCCAAAATCATAACAATTCTCTATTTCTACTCTATGAAGCAGAGATTCGTTGCCATCCAAAATGTTCCGACAAATGAGTCAAAACAATCCAGCTTTGACTAAAATTATTCATTATGAAGGAACATGTAAATAAGGAAAAACTGAAATCAGGAAATGCATTTCTCATGGGATTTGAAAAAACTATTAAGTTAAATATGTATACCTTGTTAACACTGAATCTATCTGTTTATTTACCTGGACATACACAAGAGCTCACTAAGGTACAACCACCTATTACAAGCACGTTTAATGGTTTAAAGGCCGTTCATGAATGGCAGGAGCAAGGGACAGTGACATTGCCTTATCGAGCATGACAATGCTCTAGAGATTAACCATGTATACATATGATCAGCGCCCAAGCCCCTCTCCACCCAAGCTAGGACCAGGGAGGGCCAAGTATTGGCTACTGATGACTCGGCAGATAGACCTTTAGGATCCCCCAAACACCCCCATCCTTAGCTCACAAGGATGGTGAGGTTGCAGCGACCAAAGAAACTAGAGAGTTTGAGCGGGACTCGAACCCCAGTCTGGCATTCACACTTGGGTCATATTTGGTAGGTCGTGAGTCACTACTGGCTTTCTACTTCATATAACATTAAAATGGGCACCAGCATTCACTGGGGTTAGAAAAAAAATCGATGTGGGCAAGCAACTCATTCACTCCTACCAAAGACTTGCTTAGAAATCGGATATTGGAGCATGTCGAAAAAACCTATGTGTGTATGTAATGTATGTATGTGCTAAAACAAAAATAAAATCTAATATGGGGTGGCTCCAGATGGAACAATATAATTCTTCACTGTCACATTAAAAAAAAAGGCAAACATTAGGAATGAAGCTATTAAGTTGATGACGTCATATAAGGCAACAATCATAAATAAATTAATTGACAAATAACTTACTTTTGACATACTGCATAAAAGGTCGAATATATTCAGAAAAGAGAAATTCATCCAACATTCAACAGTTCAAAGATTGAAAATGTCAGTAATTAACTCCCTACAATTAATCGCAAATAGTAATTGAGAGATAATGAAATTCCTTCAACTGATTAATCCATCGAGAGAAACATAACGAACTCGCAACTTGTCACACCAGAAATGAATGACGTCCAAACAGTATGTTACGAGTCAGCTTCCCGTGAAACCTATGCACTCCCCACCCGTCAGCTTTAAGCTCGCCCGCCCGCTCGCGCGCCAGCACATATGCTATAAATCACTTCTCGGTGTGATATATGAATGTTAATTGTGACGGCCAATTAAGAGTGAGAAACATTCCCCCGACCCTCTTCGTCACCTTGGCGTTCTGTCGTTTATTTGGCGTGGTGTCATTAATCATTCTCCTTGGTAGGCGACCCGGCTTGGGAATTTTCTTTTAGCTTCTGGGTTTCCTTTTTATTTATTTATATATATATATATATATAAAAAAAAAAAAAAAAAAGACATTTTGTGCTTGTATCTTCGCTCTCCCCTCGCACTAGAACCTGAAAAAATCATGTCTGCTTTTCTCCTCTGTAACAGTGTCAATATTGGAACATGAAAATTCTTGTTGCTTTGAGATTTTGTATAAAAAGGAGAGTGTTCTTTAATAAACCAACTCAGTTGCCTTCATACTGCCTTTGAGTTCACAACTTTCTCTCGGTCCGTTACAAGTCAAATTAACACTTCTTGTAGATGCCTACTTCATGATGTACCCGAATAAATATTTATTATTTTATGTTTAAGGAAGATTCAACGACGCATTACCTACATAGTGTACTACATTGACAAAGTTTGAACAATTTATGTGTGTATTTATCTCTTTGTGCGTAATATGCGTAATTACGCAATAATATATGTTGAACAATTCAAATTATTCTTAAATATCTATGTCATAAATCCAATATAGACATATTACCTGATTGCGCAAGAAATCATTATTATTACCATTATTATTACTATGTTCATAATTATTATTATCATTCAAATTTCAAAAATAAATTTAAAAACATTGAAAGTAAATTGTTATAGAAACCTATGCAGAATAAAATGTCAATTAGTAAAACGAGCGAAAAATATCGAAAAAGAATAAAATTTTAATGACTCCTAAATGAATTTAATTAACATACTGGTTTAATTACAAAAAAATAATGAAAATTAATGTAGCTAATACTATGAAAAGGTGATATTACATTCTAAACAACAATTCGAATGCCAAGAATGGCGTGTTAATAATTACATGGAAAAACCGTAAAATACAATATAGCAATTAGAATTGTCAAGAATAACTATTAATATTACTAGACAATAGGTGACTTGACATAATAACATACTTGTGCATGTCTATATCATTTAAAAAGTCAGAATTCAGATGGAAATTTTAAATGAAATCACATCTGAAATGTTAACGAACTTAGATGGTATATTATTCTGTTAATTTAGTAATTTGAGGAAATATGTAGCTATTTTCCTTACTGGAGCCCTTGGGCTTATAGCATCTTGCTTTTCCAACTAGGGTTGTAGCTTAGCTATTAATAATAATAACAATTAGTAATAATAATAATAATAATAATAATAATAATTATAATAATAATATTAATAATTATAATAATAATAATTAAGAGAGTCGTTAATAAAATACACGCCTAAGAATAGATAACTTCATTATCATCAATGATATTATCATCATTATATCACTTACTTG
>NC_090747.1:103356270-103361270 GCF_036898095.1 Palaemon carinicauda | reverse complement strand
AAGGTAAAGGGGGAGAGGGAGTAGCCATACCCTAGTGGTAGGAGGAAGCATGTACGCATGTGTGTGCCTTTCTATGTAAATATTTAGCCGTCATTTTTGACGGGTCGCGTATAGTAGTAAGCGAATAAAAAAACATACTCCCATACTATAAACAATTCCATGTTTAAGTACTGATTTAAACAGCGTCAATTACTCTGCTACCTTACTCACGGTGTGATGAGCTAACCAAAGAGTTCATTCAACCTTTTCAACTTCTGTAATTAAAGAAGCCTTTTATGGCCTTAACTATAGGCCGGTCTCTTTCAATCGGCAGGGTGATTCATGGAAAAATATAACCTGGGAATCTTAAAAGCATACTGAACACCCACAGATTTGACTGGATTCAGGAATTAGGCTATATGGCCCATTCATGAGGCTTGGGAGGGCATTCATTGCACATGTACAACTGGGTGAAACCCTTTAAGATGCAAATTAAGGGAAAAAAATCAAAAGTGGTTGGATAGTGATATAAAGAAAGGAAGGTGAAACGGAGGATAAGTAGAAACCTGCAATGTTGGTGCCCACTGTTGGCACCACTTACCCGAGGGTAACATGTCAAAGAATCGTCTATAAGTAATATTAGACGGTTCTAATAAAATATATGTCAATGATATTATTACGATAAGAACACGACTTTCGATGTTTGTATGGTTCGTACCATAGTATTTTTTTTCCTTATACGGTTGCAAAATCTTTATCCTTAAGGTGGTATCTTTATTTATTTGCATTCATATTGAAGACTTCAGGAACACATTGAAGCTCCTACATATTCTTTATTAGTTTTCTCATTGTTATTCTTTCAAACGTGAACGCATACTTCAGATCCCAAACTAAAATCATATCATGGATATTAAAAGCATTTTTTCTTTTATATTTTCACAATTAGTTATCAATATATCAGTAACTCGGGATATTTCTTTCTGAGTTAACAATATTTTCTTCAATATAGCTGATTTCTAATAGTGAACTACAATAAAGAAAGAAGTGAAACGAGAGGTAACATTTTGTATAATATTGGATTCTGAAATTTTTGCAGTTGGGGGAAAAATGTTGAATGCTAATTAGTAAAGAGGAAATACGACCACGGATGAAAAATGTTGAATGTATGAAATTCTTTGTTAAGCCAAATTCTTTGTTAAGCCAAATCTTCCGCTGGAAAACGATGAGTAAATTACTAAATAAAAAAAAAGAGGGAAATTCTTAAAAAAAAAAAAAAAAAAAGTCTGTGTGGTACATTTTGGTATAATAGGGGGTTTGAAAAAGCCATTAAAAACGCTGAAATATTACAGAAAATATGAAACAGCTCAATCCAGAAGCAATTAGCTTAAAAGTTCTCTGACATTCTTTTTCCCTTTATTGCAGGTAATGGTCGTAAATGCAGGATAATACCATCATGACTCATCATATTCCACCTCTTTAGTAAGTTACAATGTAATTCAATTACTTTTGTATTCTCGAATTTCCACTTCCACTTTTTCTCTCTCTCCCGCTCCCTCACATATACATATACACATACACATATATATATATACACATGTCTCTTTGTGGCTAAGTGGTAAGTCACCGGACCCTCATTTTCTTGGGCCCGGGTTTTGATTCCTTGGCAGACCAGAAGCCATTATCATAAAGTTAATTCCCCCTTGGGTCTCTGATATTAGGAGCTATTTATGATTACATGTATATAAAAAAACACATAAAATTACGAAAATATCATTACACATATATAAATACACATACATAGATACATACATACATACATACACACACAATATAGATATATATATATATATATATATATATATATATATATATATATACATATATATATATATATATATATATATATATATATACACACACATATATATATATATATATATATATATATATATATATATACTATATATATATTATATATACAGGTATATATCTATATAGATACAATATGCATCTATATGTATATATACACTTACAATTTTTCTCCACCATGCAACTCTGAATGAATATTCTATTCTTAAAAATGTTCTGTAAAGTTTTTATTGCCGACATAAACATATATTAGATGACTAAGAAGTGCTTACGGTACTCCGCAAGTACTGCATCGAGATCATTCAAAGAATGTTTATGTTCGGCTGACGTAACAGGACACATTACTGAACCCCGGATAAGAATTCAATCTATACCAAACGCGTGTCGGCAGCTCTTAGGCAAAACTAAATGAAAAATTGGAACAAGATAATCTACGGACTTAAAACGAGCCGGAAATTCCTCTCCGCAAAATAAAATAAAAATGGACGTGCAATAACCTCGAATATCTCCACCAAAAATAGAGAAAACATATAAATCGGCATCCAGCAGGAAATAACTGTTCCTGGAAAGCACTGACCTAGAAAAAAAAAAATATTTTTTTTGACCAAAACAATGCATACATATCAAGAAAAGGCGTTATCAATATTTTCACTTGGAACCGTTTTCATTTTTGTATATTTTTTTGAAAGAAAGGGAAATAATTATTTATATAGGTCTATTTTTTAAATAGTTATTTACTGTCCTATGGTATTTGTGAAGTACATCTCTCTCTCTCTCTCTCTCTCTCTCTCTCTCTCTCTCTCTCTCTCTCTCTCTCTCTCTCTCTCTCTCTCTCTCTATATTATATATATATATATATATATATATATATATATATATATATATATATATATATATATATATATATACACACACATATATATATATACACATATGTATAGATATATATATATATATATATATATATATATATATTATATAATATATATATATATATATATATATATATATATATATATATATATATAAACAGCGAGATAGTAACAAATACAAAAGTAAAGCCCTTTATTAAATAGTTTAAAGTTTAACCAAGGTAATTGCATAATAATCAGACAATCAACAACGTAATCTTTATGGAAGAATATTTCCACCAATCAATCCAGAGTTGATTGCTTAATCTACTCTTTACCTTGATGGGGTATTTTCTAAGAAACCTTCAAAAGCCAATTTACTTACGAAATTAGTTATACTGCAAAAGCGAGATGAGATATTTTTGTTTTACTTACGAAATTAGTTATTGTAATTCAAAAGTCAGATAAGATATTTCTGTTTTACTTACGAAATTAGTTATACTTCAAAAGCAAGATGGGATATTTCTGTTTTACTTACGAAATTAGTTATTATACTCCAAAATTCAGATGAGATATTTCTGTTTTACTTACGAAATTAGTTATTCTACTTCAAACTTCAGATGAGATATTTCTGTTTTACTTACGAAATTAGTTATACTTCAAAAGGGAGATGAGATATTTCTGTTTTACTTACGAAATTAGTTATTATACTTCAAAAGCGAGATGAGATATTTCTGTTTTACTTACGAAATTAGTTATACTTCAAAAGCGAAATGAGATATTTCTGTTTTACTTACGAAATTAGTTTTACTTCAAAAGCCAGATGAGATATTTCTGTTTTACTTACGAAATTAGTTATACTTCAAAAGTCAGATGAGATATTTCTGTTTTACTTACGAAATTAGTTATTATACTTCAAAATTCAGATGAGATATTTTCTGTTTTACTTACAAAATTAGTTATTATACTTCAAAAGCGAGATGAGATATTTCTGTTTTACTTACGAAATTAGTTATTATACTCTAAATTCAGATGAGATATTCTGTTTTACTTACAAAATTAGTTATTATACTTCAAAAGCGAGATGAGATATTTCTGTTTTACTTACGAAATTAGTTATTATACTTCAAAAGCCAGATGAGATATTTCTGTTTTACTTACGAAATTAGTTGTTATACTTCAAAAGCCAGATGAGATATTTCTGTTTTACTTACGAAATTAGTTATTATACTTCAAAATTCAGATGAGATATTTCTGTTTTACTTACGAAATTAGTTATTATACTTCAAAAGCCAGATGAGATATTTCTGTTTTACTTACGAAATTAGTTATTATACTTCAAAAGCGAGATGAGATATTTCTGTTTTACTTACGAAATTAGTTATTATACTTCAAAAGCCAGATGAGATATTTCTGTTTTACTTACGAAATTAGTTGTTATACTTCAAAAGCCAGATGAGATATTTCTGTTTTACTTACGAAATTAGTTATTATACTTCAAAATTCAGATGAGATATTTCTGTTTTACTTACGAAAATTAGTTATTATACTTCAAAAGCCAGATGAGATATTTTCTGTTTTACTTACGAAATTAGTTATTATACTTCAAAAGCCAGATGAGATATTTCTGTTTTACTTACGAAATTAGTTATTATACTTCAAAAGCCAGATAAGATATTTCTGTTTTACTTACGAAATTAGTTGTTATACTTCCAAAGCCAGATGAGATAGTTCTGTTTTACTTACGAAATTAGTTATTATACTTCAAAATTCAGATGAGATATTTCTGTTTTACTTACGAAATTAGTTATTATACTTCAAAAGCGAGATGAGATATTTGTTTTACTTACGAAATTAGTTATTATACTTCAAAATTCAGATGAGATATTTCTGTTTTACTTACGAAATTAGTTATTATACTTTAAAAGCCAGATGAGATATTTCTGTTTTACTTACGAAATTAGTTATTATACTTCAAAAGCCAGATGAGATATTTCTGTTTTACTTACGAAATTAGTTATTATACTTCAAAAGCCAGATAAGATATTTCTGTTTTACTTACGAAATTAGTTGTTATACTTCAAAAGCCAGATGAGATATTTCTGTTTTACTTACGAAATTAGTTATTATACTTCAAAATTCAGATGAGATATTTCTGTTTTACTTACGAAATTAGTTATTATACTTCAAAAGCGAGATGAGATATTTGTTTTACTTACGAAATTAGTTATTATACTTCAAAAGCCAGATGAGATATTTCTGTTTTACTTACGAAATTAGTTATTATACTTTAAAAGCCAG
>NC_090747.1:103335468-103355770 GCF_036898095.1 Palaemon carinicauda | reverse complement strand
AATCTTATGAATGGTAGGGACATCCATTAAAAACAACAACGACAATAATAATAATAATAATAATAATAATAATAATAATAATAATAATAATAAAGCAACGAGAGTGACATATATAACAAATTATTAGAAAATTAAGGCGATAAATACAAAAGTGATAAATGATAACAATTGTTAATTAAGATAATAAAGATTAAAAATAGTAATAAATGATAAAGAGTTCTTATCAAAATAATGAAGATATACTATTAGCACCAACAGACATCAAAACAGTCACAGCCTTTAGCCTCAACATAAGTGATAAATGATAACAATTGTTAATTACGATAATAAAGATTAAAAGTAGTAATAATGATAAACACAGTTAATCAAAATAATGAAGATATTAGCACCAACAGACACCAAAACAGAGTCACACCCATTAGCCGCCCATCCGATTGCTAAAATCTCCGGCTGCAGCAACGCGAGGCGAGTGAGTAATGGCAAACAGCTAAAAATATAATATATCGTGACAATCCATTCGCGCTCTGGCGCTGAAGAGCAGAACCATTTGTTATCAACTTTAAGCCTTCGAGAGTGGGTGGTAGAGAAGCGCATTGGTTTTTGGGGGGTGGAGGGGTATTTAGGGGGTATTGGTAGATGGAACTGAGGGGGGAGGGGAGTGCCACAAAGGGACTCTCCGACCGATATAACACATCACGAAACATGAATCATGGAATGGACGGACTCTGTACATCACTGTGAGAAGGTAGATTCATGTGTAGCCTAAAGCAATGCGCTCTTCAGTAAGAGGATCATTTGCTTTGGGAGGGAATGGCTTGGGCAAGCATTGCATATATATATATATATATATATATATATATATATATATATATATATATATATACGTATATATATGTATATATATATATATAGATAGATAGATAGATAGATAGATAGATATATGAAAACTTAATTGGAAATTCCCCGTAAAAGTATACTGTTCTCAGCCGTATTTCAGTAAAATACAGGCGACCGTAATTTTCACCCTACTTTGTTATTTAATTCTACGGATTGGTGAACGTAAAATCACTCCTAAACGTCAATATATCCGTTTTTTAAACGGCAAATGCCTGGTAATACTTATTCCAGGATTTCTTTGCCGTTTTTACGGCATATTTTTAAGCGTAAAAAACAATAACAACAGACAATAGTAATCAGAAACTTGGCTCAAATAGTGTGGATTAATCCTACCTTTAACACAGCTGACTTTTCATTGATTTGCAGGACTTTGACAAACTGGGGCAATCAGTGCTTTGCTGTTTAGACTGTGATAAACTGAGGCAATGTAAGCGTGTGTAAAGGATTTGTAATTTATGTTTCGATAAAATGTAAAACCTTCTTTTTTAACTGTGAACATATAATTGAGTAAAAACATATCTAATAGCAAAACTTTAGCTTTAATCTTTTAACCAAATATTAAACGAAGTCATTTTTCACAGCTTATAGAAATAAAGCATAAACAGTTTTAATTGCTGATAACTAGAAAAATCCTTATAATTCCTTTGGCTGGCGTCTCACGATAAACTTATAGCAATAAAATCAATTGTCATCTCAGATTCTTTTTACACGAAAATAAGGTCTGGCCAAAATTCATCACCTGGCAGGCCAACTACGGATTCGTAATGATGGGAGACTTTAGTCTGATCACACAGCAAACCAATCTAGTATGGGTGACCATACCTAGTACAGCTTTACTGATCATGGCGATACATAAACCCTTTCACCACGTTGATAAATCCCCTGTACGGAGCTGGGGATAACTGATGAAGCGAAATGAATGCAACCAACTTTATTTCAACAGATAGCGAGTTTTTATAACAACAGTTTCAGAGAAAGAAGGTCACAAAATTTCAAATAGGTTAATTCAAGATTAGACAGGCTTAAACCGGTTCTGTTGACAGAGAGGTGTAAAGAGAGATAAACAACAAAAGAAAATACCGTTGCAATATGTGTGTGTGTGTGTGTGTGTGTGTGTGTGTGTGAAAGACATGCAGTACACCCCACTCACAAAATAATTTTTTTCCTTTCATCATAAAAGCATTTAATCCTTCTCTCCCACTCTCCTTTAAAGCGAGTTTCTCGCATGTGCCATTCGGCCTCAATAACATTTGATGTTGTAACAACAAGTCAATTCATCAATCAATCAATATTGCATGTGACATGCATACGAACGCATGAAGTGACCTTACTCCGTCGCATAATGAAGGGATATAAACATGATAATTTGTTCTTTAGATCACGCACGTTATCACACACTTTGAACAAACAAGGTCTTGTCGAATGATATTTTACAAACGATATATTCAGTATGTCTAAGAGCATGCCTAGAAAGCTCTAAATATTTAACCAATGAGCATTCAATTATCATTCTCTCCAAATGTTGGTTAAGTACTCCATAATCTACTCTAAACGATAACCGAGAAAAATTATTAAAGTGAAACAAAATTAGCATTATATATATATATATATATATATATATACACAGTATATATATACATATATATACATATATATATTTATATATATGTGTGTATATATGCATATATATATATACATATATATACATATATATATTTATATATATATGTGTGTATATATGCATATATATATATACACACACACATATATATATATATATATATATATATATACAGATATATATATATATATATATACATGTATATTTGTATATATACAAAAACAAATGCAGTCATCTAAGTCCTTATTCATGTCTTGGGTTTGGACAGCTTTCATCACCATACTGGCCAATGCAGATTGGTTAATGTGGGGGACTTTTTATCTGATCACTCCCAGCAAACCAACCTAGTACGAATGCCCCTGAAAAGTACAGCTTTGCAGCAAATAACCAAAACCTTGTGCTATATTGTGCTTACACGCTTAATCGAGTAGTGAAAATAAATAAATAAATCTAACATTAGTGTCAATCATTCTATCTATGGAGTCTATTTCATATCACTTATCAGATCATTATCCCACAGCTAAGCAATTAAGCCTCCACGTGGGATGATACACCATCGCCCAAAAACAAGGCGAAATATTTGTTGCCGATATTGATGATTCAGATTGTCAGTCCAATTCCAAATTTAGCAATGATTTGTCGGGGCAGCGAACCCACGCATTTGGGGAATCTGGGTCACGCTACTTTATTTTTTTATTGTAACGTCGCTTCTACTACTATTACTAATACTAATACTACTACTACTACTACTACTTCTACTACTACTACAACTACTTGTTATAATAATAATAATAATAAACTGAATGGGAATCTAGGTCATGCTATTTTTCTTTTTAATGAAATGTTGCTTTTACAACTATTACTACTACTACTGCTACTTTTTATAATAATGATTTAATGAAGAGTGAATCTAGGTCATGCTATTTTTCTTTTTAATGAAATGTTGCTTTTACAACTATTACTACTACTACTACTACTGCTGCTGCTACTTTTTATAATAATGATTAAATGAAGAGTGAATCTAGGTCATGCTATTTTTCTTTTTATTGTAATGTCGCTTCTATTACTACAACTACTACTACTACTACTACTACTACTACTACTACTACTACTACTCGTTATAATAATAATTAACTGAAGGTGGAATCTAGGTCACGCTACTGTTGAAAGTTTAAAGGCCACTCATGAATGGCAGAGGCAAGGAAGAGAGTCATTGCACTATCAAGCAGGACAATGCCCTAGAGACTGGCCATACATACACATGATCAGCACCCAAGCCACATCTCCACACAAGCTAGGACCAAGGAGGCCCAGGCAATGGCTGCTGACGACTCAGCAGTTCGATCTATAGGCTCTCCCAAACTCACCCATCCCCCATCCTTAGCTCAAACGCATAGTGAGGTTGTAGTGACCATATGAACTAACGAGTTTGAACGGGACTTGAAACCCCAGTCTGACGTTCACCAGTCAGTGACGTTACCATATCGCTTATACTACTACTACTACTACTACTACTACTACTACAACTGCTGCTGCTGCTGCTTTTGACAGCAATAATAATTCACTGAAGGTTGGGTTTGAGACTTTCCAATCCTTCAGCATAGTAATTGAAGGAGTTTCAAGAACTCTTGCAGATTCAAAGTTCCTTAGAATTGCGACAGAGAGAGAGAGAGAGAGAGAGAGAGAGAGAGAGAGAGAGAGAGGCGCATGCGATCGTTATAAATGATTTGTACCAGTACGAAGTCGAAGTAACAATAAAAAACGGATTTTTAGGAATAAATTTTTCAAGTTGCACAGTCATTTGACAACTGCATATCGGAAAATCCCCGTAACTTTGAAGTCCATTAGCCGGAGAAACTGATAATCACGAACTGAGTTTTCGTATTGACCAGCAGGAGGAAATGAAGGAAGAAAAGAAGGAAGGAAGAAAATATGGAGGATGATAGAAAGGAAGGTGAGTAGAGTAGACTCTCTCTCTCTCTCTCTCTCTCTCTCTCTCTCTCTCTCTCAAGGAAGGCAAGTACAGAAACCTCTCTCTCTCTCTCTCTCTCTCTCTCTCTCTCTCTCTCTCAAGGAAGGTAAATACAGTAACACACACACACACTCTCTCTCTCTCTCAAGGAAAGTAAATATAGTAACTCTCTCTCTCTCTCTCTCAAGGAAGCTAAGTACAGTAACTCTCTCTCTCTCTCTCTCTCTCTCTCTCTCTCTCTCATGGAAGGTAACTCACTCTCTCTCTTTCATGGAAGGTAGGTAAAGTAACTCTCTCTCTCTCTCTCTCTCTCTCTCTCTCTCTCTCTCTCGACGAATATTTATGACCCGGGTGCGTGCCACGACCTCATGCAGGCTGTCGAAATAATTGCAGGAGCACAGGAAGTGCGGTTGTCTCAGGTATGCGTAACTGTAAACTCCAAACAGCGAGAAGAGGTAACTGGGAAAAATTATGGTCATGTGATTCATGTCATTCTACTCTTCCACTAATTTGATAGTTGCGGGGAAAAAATGCGGGTTTCTTACCATGTAAAGGAGCATGACTTTTGCATGCTAAAATGATGACATATTTAATTTAGTATGACGTTCGAGCTTGCACGAAGGTAGTGATTTCTTATTTATTTACAGAAATGTTTTGTTTGACATCGTGTATTACGTGTCATAGAATATGAATAAGTTTACATTATATAAATAAAAAGTTATTTGCCCTCCTCATGTATTACTAATAAATAACAAGAATGTTGTCATTTTATTATTCATAGAATTTTGTTGTTTTACATCAAGTATTACGTGTCATAGAGTCATATGAATAAATTCACTTCATATATATATATATATATATATATATACACACATATATATATATATATATATACATTACATGCATATATTGAATGTGACCTGTCCTCCTCAGGTACCACTAATATATAACGACATCTCGACATATATATATATATATATATATATAAATATATATATATATATATATATATATTGACCTAGGATGACATTCATTTAAAATCCCACACATCAAACAACGAATCCGTAATTCAAGGAATTATTTACTCGCAATGACCTTCCATGACATGCAAAGCTAGTATGATTTTGTTTTCTGCATAGTTTACCTTTAAAAAAACCCCATTGCTTATATTCTCGTATATAAGGGTTATAATCAACATACAGTTGAAGAAGAAAGAGAATTATGCTCTTTTCATTATTGATATGTATGGCTATAAAAATACTTTTAAAGATTGCTTAATTAATGTATGCTAACAAAATGCAATTGGACAACATCTGGGTATGAGGTTCAGTACATTGAGAGTGGCTGCAAAGAAATGACTAAAGGTATTGTACTGTTTGCAGTAATAATAAATATAGCATAGCTACTATCTATTAAACATACGATCAATGATTTATCGATTTTTTATCAATTTCAACTTTATAATTTCAAAGCAGCATTGACCTTTCTTTAAATGGTGAGCTTTGCTATACGACTGAATACAATGTCTGACAAACAAATCAGTGTGTGGGTGACAGCTATTGACATTATAAATTACAATTATGATGACATCATACAAGTAATCAAAAGAACCTCTCTCTCTCTCTCTCTCTCTCTCTCTCTCTCTCTCTCTCTCTCTCTCTCTCTGTGACGATTGCATATCGTTCATGAAGCATATCAAAGGAACAAATGGTGATATTCTTAATGGTTAAAATACCTTAATATTTTATGTTCATGACATACAATTGATCTCTGATTTATAAGTAAGAAAGCTATCACCAGGAGCTTATTGTCTATTCAGAATTTTTGCAAGACAATTCCCAAATTAAGAATCAAATAGGACGACTTCGCTTACGTTGTTTAAATTAGGTCTTGGAGTGACCTTTGTCGCTCAGGTCAGACTACCAAAGTGTGCATTCAGATTATAGGGATTGATTTACGGAAGGTTTTGAAGACTAGGGGCCTGGGTTCCACAAATGGTCACAGGAGCTAATGTTCTGTGAAGCATTGTGGTAAGTCAGTTATGATTTCTTCCCAAAAGATGGCACTGCTTGTCCCATGTTTACATCAATTATGTTCTATTCTATACTAAACGGAAGATTTTGAGAGAGAGAGAGAGAGAGAGAGAGAGAGAGAGAGAGAGAGAGAGAGAGAAGGAAATAACACTAAAATACCGAATTTTTCCACTTGTGAATCACTCGTATTTAACATACAAACAGTTCACATGAAGTTGACATAAATGAGAAAATGGAAAAGATAACATTTCCGGTTTCGAAATTACAGATACTTGAAGTAATAAGTGAAGGTTGTCCACATCAGTGTACAATTGCTGTCATGCGAAGGAAACACATTTCAAACAAGGAAATCCATACCATTTCTGAAAACAAGAATTAATGATACATGAAGTAACAAGATTGTCCAATGTATTCTGGGAAGTTTTGAAACGACTTCTGACTGTATCATTTCGTATGACAAGAGAGACAGTATTTCAATTTGGTCAAGGTCATTTCTTCCGAATCAGGTCATTTTGATAAGGGTGCGTGAAGTCGTCCGGAAGAGGTGAGGGGTGAGGGGTAAGGCGTGATGATTTATATCTGATGTTACATTATTATTATGTAACCAGAAGTTGTCAAATCTCGTCAAGTGTAGATAACGCATGGTTTGTGACGATACATTTTATAAAGGAAATTAATTAAAGTTGCATTAATTGAACCAGGAAAATTATGAGGGGGAGAGAGAGAGAGAGAGAGAGAGAGAGAGATTTACAAGTAAAACAAATTCACCAGATGTTCTCATATCCAATTCTACACCCTATTTCGAGTTCCTATTAATTCATATTCACAGAGTAACATCTGAATAACGTCTTAAGAAACTGCTACGATTTCTCTCCACTTCATTGATTTCTCAACTCTTGTGATCTAATTCTTTTATTCGAATTGTACCCATTTTTTCGTAACATCACGTCCTTTTTTCTCTCTTTTTTAAGTTTCCAGTTATGAATTACATTCACGATTCGTTCTGCAAATGTCAGATTCCTTAATTCATAACAAAGTAAAGAAATAAATTCAATAAAAGAAAATTATTTATATTGTACACATTTTCAAAACATCACGTTTTTTTTTTTCAAAGTTTCCGGTTACGATTTACATTCACGATTCGTTCTGTAAATGTCAAATTCCTTAATCCATAACAAAGTGAAAAAATTAGAGTTAATATAAAAAAAATAGCATTTAACAAAGTGCTTGGTAAAATCAGTAGCATACTCGCTTCACTTGCGAGAAGGCCCAGAATTCAATATCCGGTTAGAATAAGGCCAAGTTTGGAGGTTTCGTGTAAGTGTTTTATACCAATCTAATATATGAATAACATACCTGTTAGTCAGTCAACTGCAGTGAGCCATACCAAATACAAATTTCTCCAGACCATATTTCAAAATACAGTTGGTGATTAGATGAATAACAGCTGGAGAACCTTCCCTTAACAGGAAAATCACCTGCAAAAATAGAAGAAAATAAGCATTTCCTGTCCCCAAAGAAATACAAAATGACTTAGGAACCATTCCAGCGTAAAAATGCATTTGAAAATGGTCCATACATCAATACCTCCTTATCAGTAATTATGCAAACAACAGTGGGACTACAATGGGAACAAGAGACCTTCCTGGCACCGACAATTGAAGCTTCCCTGCCTCAGGAACTATCTGGGGAAATATCCTTGAATGGAACGACAAGTGGAGAAGCTTCGAGAGTAATAGCATCTTTAAGGAATGACTCAAACCGTCTATTGACAAGGTAGGCAAACCACTAGAGAGATGAATACCAAATTGAATAACAGAGTAGCAGGGAAATAAACAGAATAATAAACAAACATGATAAAATAAATAAATTTTTGGACAAATGGCAAGAGAGTTTAAAATCTTCCAGTCAGCTGATTATCAAAGTCCAATTTCCTTACTTCAAAGGACATTTCCCCTAATATTCCAAGTCAAGGGATAAAATTATTTTTCATTCGGCCAGCTAATGTTATTATCTATTTTGAAAATGCAAAATTTATGAAGAAGGAAGAAATCCTGGAATGTTTGGTAGTGATACAATTAGGCATCGTACATACCATGTATGTCTCTGCATGCGTGTACGTTGCATATAATTACTGTAAATATAAGTGTATGTAAACACATAATTAAAGATAAATAAACACACGCACGCGCACACATATACACACACACACACACACACATATATATATATATATATATGTATGTATATAAATATATATATATATATATAAAATATATAATATATATATATATATATATAAATATATATATATATATATATATATATATATTTGTGTGTGTGTGTGTGAAGGCACGAGCATGTGCGTTCATGTGTACCGCTTACATAACAGATAATACTGAAAATTGGCTTCACTCAATTACTCGTATATAGAGTCCCTTATAACCAGGGCAGCAGCTTAGCAGTCACTTACATAGACAGTCACACATGTGCGGACACAGTTAAAAGCTTTTGTATACGAGATAAATTCCCACAGCACGAATCCAAAACTCTAAAGAATATAACACAATGGAATAATTAAAAAAACGAAAGCATCATCAAGATACGGGAAACGTAAAAGAAAAAATAAACATCCGGGGAAAACTAAAAAGGAAAGAAAAAAGAAAAATGAAATAGTAAAAGAGAGAGGGATTCAACTCAATTCTCCCATGTTTCTCTACTTTTTTATTTCGCTTTGTCATTCATCTCCTCCGTTTCGAATTATTTATTCATTCGCTGTCGCAGACGGAAGCAGCGACAAAAGTCTCCTGCAGCTTCAGCCAAGGGTATAACACGCAAGTGGGGTTGTGGGGAGCAAATGGGGCTGTGGGGAGCAAGTGGGGCTGTGGGGAGCTAGTGGGGCTGTGTGGAGGAAGTGGGGCTGTGTGGAGCAAATGGGGCTGTGGGGAGCAAATGGGGCTGTAAGGAGCTAGTGGGACTGTGTGACGCTAGTGGGGCTGTGGGGAGCAAATGGGGCTGTGGGGAGCAAATGGGGCTGTGGGGAGCTAGTGAGGCTGTGGGGAGCAAATGGGGCTGTGGGGAGCAAATGGGGCTGTAAGGAGCTAGAGGGGCTGTAAGGAGCTAGAGGGACTGTGTGGAGCTAGTGGGGCTGTGGGGAGCAAATGGGGCTGTGGGGAGCAAATGGGGCTGTGGGGAGCTAGTGAGGCTGTGGGGGAGAAACTGGGGCTGTGGGGGCTCAGGAAATAAATAAGTGAAAAGGACTCCGGATATAATTAAGTGAGAGTGGTGTCTCGGGATATAAACAAGTGAGAGGGGGCTCATGATATAAACAAGTGAGAAGGGGCTCAGGATATAAACAAGTGAGAGCGGGGGGCTCAGGATATAAACAAGTGAGAAGGGGCTCGGGATATAAATAAGAGTGAGGGCTCAGGATATAAACAAGTGAGAAGGGGCTCAGGATAAAAACAAGTGAGAAGGGGTTCAGGATATAAACAAGTGACAAGGGGCTCAAGATATAAGTGAGAGTGAGGGCTCGGGATATAAACAAGTGAGAAGGGGCTCCAGATATAAATGAGAGTGGCGGCTCAGGATATAAATGAGAGTGGGGGCTCAGGATATAAACAAGTGAGAAGGGGCTCAGGATATAGATGAGAGTAAGGGCTCGGGATACAAAAAAAAGTGAGTGTAGGGACTAGGGATGGAAAAGGTCAGAGTGTGGTACAGGTTAAGGAGGGAGAGTTAAGTCTCGGTTGGGAAGGGGAAATGAGCTTGGGGTATGATAAGGTGAAAATGAGGTTTCTGTAAAGTGAGAGTGGGGTCTCGGAGTAGGAAGAAGTGAGAGGAGGGTAAAGGGTAAAAAGTGAGATAAAAAAAAGTGAGAGCATACATACAGGTAGGAAAAGGGAAGCAAATAAAAAAAATAATAAAAACAAGAAGGAAACTGTAAAAGAAACCTTGTTAAGAATCTGACAAAAAGTTCTAAAGGAATAAAAAATGATTATGCTAACATATGACGGGAAAAAAAGATAAAAGGAGAGAGAGAGAGAGAGAGAGAGAGAGAGAGAGATCTGACAAAAACTCTAAAAGTATTAAAGAGGATTATGCTAACATATGACGGAGAACAAAAATATATAAGAGAGAGAGAGAGAGAGAGAGAGAGAGAGAGAGAGAGAGAGAATGGCTAAAAATAAAAATAAAAGATTTATAAACTTAATCAAGAGACAAGTGGCGTTTCAAGGATTGAAAAGTGCGTGAGTCAAAAGCGGAGGAGAGTGTTTGCCGAGTAAACAAAGCGAGAGGGGACGAGATTTTGTTAGCAAAAGAGAGAGAGAGAGAGAGAGAGAGAGAGAGAGAGATCTGACAAAAACTCTAAAAGTATTAAAGAGGATTATGCTAACATATGACGGAGAACAAAAATATATAAGAGAGAGAGAGAGAGAGAGAGAGAGAGAGAGAGAGAGAGAGAATGGCTAAAAATAAAAATAAAAGATTTATAAACTTAATCAAGAGACAAGTGGCGTTTCCAAGGATTGAAAAGTGCGTGAGTCAAAAGCGGAGGAGAGTGTTTGCCGAGTAAACAAAGCGAGAGGGGACGAGATTTTGTTAGCAAAAGAGAGAGAGAGAGAGAGAGAGAGAGAGAGAGAGAGAGATCTGACAAAAACTCTAAAAGTATTAAAGAGGATTATGCTAACATATGACGGAGAACAAAAATATATAAGAGAGAGAGAGAGAGAGAGAGAGAGAGAGAGAGAGAGAGAGAGAGAATGGCTAAAAATAAAAATAAAAGATTTATAAACTTAATCAAGAGACAAGTGGCGTTTCCAAGGATTGAAAAGTGCGTGAGTCAAAAGCGGAGGAGAGTGTTTGCCGAGTAAACAAAGCGAGAGGGGACGAGATTTTGTTAGCAAAAGAGAGAGAGAGAGAGAGAGAGAGAGAGAGAGAGAGAGAGAGAGAGAAGACAAACAGCGTCTAAATGCAATACCATCAATCACTACCGACAGACTTGATTATGACTGAATACATTAGTTCAAAATTCCTATCCCTTGTCGCGGACAAACAAAATCTCCTTTTCAAAGGATAGATGACTTTGTTTTTAGGATGGCTTGAACCTCGGGAACACTATACTGGCTGAGACACGGGTTGCGTAGGGACGAGACTTAGGGTACTGAAGAATAAATGTTCTTTGGAGCCATCCATATTCCAAGAAAACGGATTGTATGGAATACAACTTATTCAGGGATGGTTTGAATTTAAATACAACTTATACAGGGATGTTTGAACTTAAATACAACTTATACAGGGATGGTTGAACTTCAATACAACTTTAACAGGGAGAGTTTGAACTTGAATACAATTCACACAGGGATGGTTTGAACTTCAATACAACTTATACAGGTAAGGTTTTAATTTAAATACAACTTTCACAGGGATTGTTTGAACTTGAATACACCTCATACAGGTAAGGTTTTAATTTAAATACAACTTATACAGGGATGGTTTGAATCTTGATGAAGTGTAAGAATATATATATATATATATATATATATACATATATATATATATATGTATATATATATATATATATATATATGATATTTGTGCCACATGGCCAAGCACTGAGGCCAAGGATACCAATCAGCACCTTGGAGTAACTGGCAGGAAAAAGAAGTGCGAACGGAAAAAAGTTTAAAGTTAATAAGTGGCTTTTGCTAGTGCCGAGAGGACCATTCAAAGAGCCATTAGTAAAGTCGAATATCTTTACGTAGTAAAGCTGATAAACAGGATAAAGTTTACAAATTCAAATTCAACCTCAATACTTAAAACACGTTCAGATCAGTCATAAATCAAACTAGAAGGGCACTCAATACAGCGCATACCTCCACTGCGGCAGCATATTTATCGAACTAGATCTTTGACCTTAACATGTATATATTGGCGTGGATTTTCATACACTCAAATATGAGCCAAGTTTGAAGTCTTTTGACAACGATGTCCAAACTTAGGGTTGATAATGTGAATTGGACATTTTGCTTGACCGTGACCTTGACCTTGACATTCCAAAATTTAATAATTTCCAGCTTATTACATAGCAGTTAATCCATGCAAGTTTCATTACTCTACGATTAAAAGTGTGGCCAGGAAGCTATTCACGAACAAACATAAAAACAGGGGGTAAAACATAAACTTCAAACTTCATTGGCGGAAGTAAATTTCCGGATGTTACTGATGGCAGCAGCAATGTTCGAATAGAAGTCAGCACAGGTAGTGATAGAACGACAGAATTATCTCAAATTCTAGTTCCACAGTTGTACGTTAGTTGATCCTCTATTTTTATTATAAGAAAGTAGGACGTTACCTTAAAAAACTCCATGAAACTGGGGTAATTGATCAAACATGAAATTCAGTCATAGCTCACTTGTTGTACAGCTTTGAAGATTCATAAGAAGCTTTTATAACTTTATAAAGATTTCAAAACGAAAAAAAATTGTTAGTAAATGTTCGGTTATTGAAGTTACTCGTACGTGACTTTTTACTAAAGGAATTTATTCTTGGTTTACGTATCTGCAGTATAAAAAATATAAAAAAATCTTCAAAGAACATCTTTCATAACAAGATAGCATTCAACCATTGAGCAAAGGTCAATCTCAAAATTATTAGATAATTTGTCGAAGGAAAAAGTCGATTATAAAAAAAGAAAAAAAAAGTTAAGGAAGAAAAATAGGAAGAGAGAAAGTAGTATCACAAAAAAAAAAAATAATAATAGTGATGAGAGCGGTAATATTCAATACTCTGAATATTCAATACTCAAATGTGTTTACCATTCAAACATATTTGTTTGATATATGTATTTCACTGATTTGACACCACAGCAGCACACGGATAGTGTTAAAAGGAAACCTTAAACTTAAATCGGCTTTAAAAATAAATGGACGAATGAATTAATAAATCATTATTAAATAAATTCCTGGCGTATATATGGTTGAAAATTTATTCATGAAACTGATTCAACTTCTGGAATGTAAAAAGCGCAATTTTATCCCTTTCCCATTAATCGGAAGTAAATCACATCAGCGTTAGTATTTACTCTTGAGATCATTACCAAATACCAAAAATTTTTATTTGTTATCAGCAAAACTACAAAATCAAAATAAATTCATATATAGGGTAAAATTAATGTACAAAGATTAAGCCATTTACAGCTATTCAAATCAAAGCTATTGTTTACCTGGCCATCTTCAACATCTTTATCGAAACACCAAAATAACAACACGTATCTCTATTCAACTAAATTATAAGGAACTAAAATAAAAATATCAAAATAAAATCATGGATAAAGGATGCATATGACCATAATATAAAACATAGAAAACGACAAAACCAACATAAATAAAAAGGGGGGGTTAAAATAAGGTCATGGATAAAAGCCCATAAACATAAAAATACAACGATGAAAACAGTAAAACTCATGAAAAAACAAGTAAAATAGTAAAACCCACAAAATAAAAAAAGTAAAACAGCAAAACCCACAAAAATAAAACAAGTAAAACCCATAAAAATAAACAAGGAAAACAGCTAAACCCCAAAAAATAAAACAAGGAAAACAGCAAAACCCACAAAAATAAACAAGGAAAACAGCTAAACCCCAAAAAATAAACAAGAAAAACAGCAAAACCCGCAAAAATAAAACATGTAAAACCACAAAAATAAATCAAAGAAAACAGCAAAACCCACAAAAATAAAACAAGTAAAACCCACAAAAATAAAACAAGGAAAACAGCAAAACCCACAAAAATAAAACAAGTAAACAGCAAAACCCACAAAAATAAAACAATGAAAACAACAAACCCCACAAAAATAAAACAATGAAAACAGCAAAACCCGCAAAAATATAGCAAGTAAAACCCACAAAAATAAAACAAGGAAAACAGCAAAACCCACGATAATAAAACAAGGAAAACAGCAAAACCCACGATAATAAAACGAGAAAAACAGCAAACCCACAAAACCAAAAAAAAATGTGGGTTAAATGGAAACAGTCATCCCCAATTCTGTTTGCCCTTCGACAGGTGCCAAATCGATTGTATTCTCTGGGGAGTCTCAGGCGCTAGAGGCAGTCAGAACAAATGGGGAGAGGGGGGGGGTGGAGGCAACATCGGCAAAACACCTCCGTTATTTAATTATCTGTTTTTGAATAGAAAGGAATTGCAGGAGTTGCAGAGAATTCACTCGGTTTGGAAAAAAGGAAAATGGATTTTATGTACGTGCGAGTATTTAAACATTTGCAATGTTGTTTTGCCAATATTTGATTCTTTCAACATTTCAACCAATTTTGGAACTATTGATAACTGTGGTCTTTATGGTTGTTCATGTGACTTCAAATACATACATACGTTTAATCATACAGTATTCTCTTTATTAACAGAGAGAGAGAGAGAGAGAGAGAGAGAGAGAGAGAGAGAGAGAGAGAGAGAGGAGAGAGGAGAGAGAGAGAGAGAGAGAGAGAGATTGTATTTGAAACACAAACGGAAAAATGAAAATGTCAATCTGGGTTAAATTACCTGCAGATGAATAATTAAGGAATAGGTGAATTGTCAGCAAACGTACAATTGTAAAACAAAGAACTTCATGTAAATGGAGTGCCAAAATTCCAGCTTCAGCTAATCAAACTGCATATGAAACTCTTAACTTTAGTATTTTTTCACATCAAAATCGGTGGTATGCGATTTTGATAATTAGAAATGAAACGTCTAATGATATAGTATGAAACACAACGAGAATTAATATATATCTATTTTATGATACTCTACGGAAATTGAACTCCACACTTCACCAAAAGGTAATCCTCAGCCGAAAATTGCAATGATTCTTAGAGCCTTTTAGAAGTCTTAAAAGGACTTTAGGAAACCTCCTATGGTTTCTTGGAAGTCTCTCATGGCCCATTAGGCTGTTTCCCATACAGCCGTTTGGAAGCCTCCTAAGATCTTTTGGAAGCGTCCCAAGACCTTTGGAAGCCCCCTGAAGCCTTTTGTAAGTCTACAAAGGTCTTTTGGAAGTCTCAGAGAAGCTGTTTTACGTTAATAAACACCATTGTTCGTCTCAAATAGTTTATAAAGGCTTGAGATAGTCATTTGTAAACGTCAATGACTTGCAATCCGTCAGTACGGAGTTCAAGCCCCACTCAAACCTTACTATCCTTGTGGGTTGGGATCGGCATCAATGACCTCAGATGTCAGGATGCCAGAAAACCCCAAATCAATCAATCAATCAATTTTGGGTTAGGATTCAGGGGTTTAGGGAAGCCTTTAAGTTACTCGCTGAGTTATCAACAGCCATTACCTGTTCAACCCTGGTCCTAGCTTGGGCACTGATCTTTAGTATATATAGTCGGCGTTTGGGGCATTGTCCTGTCCCTTGCATCTGTCATTCATGAGTAACCTTCAACCTAAATAAAAAGTAGAGCGAAGAAGACCGTCTTCTGTGTAGCCATTGCCTAGTTAACCCTGGTCCTAGCTTGGACAGTGATCCTTTGTATATACAGTCGGCGTCTGGGGCATTATCCTGGCCCTTTCATCTGTCATTCATGAGTAACCTTTAACCCAAAATCAAAGTAGGGCAGAGAAGCGCGTCTTCTGTGTTACTTGATTTCTTGTATCAACACAAAGTTACCTACTGAGCTTTTGTCTTTCCTCCATTTGTCATCTGACGACGGCTCCCTATTGATCTAAGGAGCTTTTTGGCGGAGCTGCCAATCGTTTCCAGCATTCTCTCTCTCTCTCTCTCTCTCTCTCTCTCTCTCTCTCTCTCTCTCTCTCTCTCTCTCTCTCTCTCTCTCTCTCTCTCTCTCTCTCTCGTTTTACCTATTTCAGTTACCACTCTGCATGCGTAATTCGAATATTTTTCTCCTCCTGGTTACACAAAAAAAAATAAAAAAATACAATAACGGTGACTATAATACTGTTCAGATATAACAAGATATATTTCATCTCAAAGTGAAGCAGACTGAAAGTCAAATAGAAACATAAGCATAAGAGGAATTGCAAAATTGGGTTTATGCCCTGACGTGAGTCTAAACAGAAACAGCCATTTAGTCTCAACAACAACGTTCATTTACGCAAATTGGTTATGTCGTTTTATATCTAGACGTTAACGAGAGCTGGTATTCTATTCATGTTACTCCCGATTGTTAATGCAAATCCGAATTCTATAATCCCGCCCCAAGGATCCAATCTCTCCCCAGCATCCCGACATCTCATCTCCGAGAGATATGTACTTGGAGATGTGTAGGTGTATCGAACAAGGAAGTATTGACAAAAGAATCAATAATGCCATCAACAACGAACCCCCCGATGCATATGAAGGCGGGTTTACACGGTTTGAAGTGATGTTCGAACTTGTGAACAGGGTATTTGGTTGTCGAACAGCTCGAAGAAAGTCTGTTCTCGCCTGACATTTGTGGCCAGGGCTTCATTGTCCACAAACCTTATGCGTTTGTGGCTGATTCCACCTCTTCGAACCGTTTGACAAGCAAGTTCGACAACCAGGTTCGACCGAAAAACCCCGCTTAACGGAATGTCTTCCGATGAAAAAGAAGAAGGTGGTCCAGGATTACCAACCGAACACGATCAAACAACGCAGGATGACAAACATACCCGAGAAACAGTTCCTCTTCAATGAGAATGAATACCGCATGAGGGTCGCTTTATGATGTAAGCCAATCGAATGTTTGAATGGCAGAGAAGCTGACATCCGGGGACACGAACACCCAAGATGTTTCTTCACCCAGACATGTATGTAGTCATCGACTGCATCTTAAAATGGGTCTCTCTCTCTCTCTCTCTCTCTCTCTCTCTCTCTCTCTCTCTCTCTCTCTCTCAATTTGTGAGATTTCTTGGCTTAATTAATACTGAAAAGTTGTAACGAAACTTTTGCCTCTATATAATATAAATCACTGAACATATCAGAGATTTTTTACATTGGTAACATTACAAGGAAGGAATCAAAAGTTATATTTCCTGTAAGTTAAAACCTTATCATTATTACTGTATTATTAACATTTTATACTTCAATATAACAGGGCATGGGGATTTTCGAATCACCAAGAAACACTTCACACTTCACAGAATAAATAAATAAATAAATAAATAAATAAATGAAGTGACACAAAAGCAAAAGAGGGGGAAATCAAGATAAGAAGATTACATAATCTCATAAAAAACAAATAAAAAAGCTGGCGAATATTTTAATAAAAAATATCCATAAATAAATAAAATAAACAAATAAAGAGAAACAAAAGAAAAGAAGAGAAATATTAGTAAAAGACAAATGCTTAAAAAAATAGTAGAAAATAAAAAACAAAAACAGGCGAATGATTCAATAAGAAATCCCCAATGAAGAAATATAAAATATAATAAAACAAACATAAAACAGAAATATAAAGAAAAGACGAATACATCAACAATCTCAGAAAAAACAAAAAACCAAAGCACAGAACTAAGACGCCTGGTATTCCAACTAATAAGACAGTGAATATGGGCGTCTGGTGAACCTCCTTCTTGGCTAATCTTCAGACGACATTTGGGTCCCCGGAAGCGATTCCTGAGCAGAAATTGTCTAGAGTACGACAAATACAACTAAGCTGTGGGAAATTAGCTGGAAGGGGGAGGGGGTCAGTGGATGCTGTGAGCAAACTCCTCATCTTTCAATGTGAAGGCATTTTGGGTATAGTTGGTTTATATATAATTTATATATATATATATATATATATATATTCATATAATTAACACGCACACATATACCACGCTCTCTCTCTCTCTCTCTCTCTCTCTCTCTCTCTCTATATATATATATATGTGTGTATATATATACATATATATATATACATATATATATATAACTGAGAGAGAGAGAGAGAGAGAGAGAGAGAGAGAGAGAGAGAGAGCTAGATAGTAGCAAACATAAATTTGAGTGTCTGTGCACTTACAAGACCGCCCACAAAATATCCTTATAGTTCATATAGGGAAAATTTATTTTAATGTTGTTACTGTTCTCAAAATATTTTATTTTTCCTTTTGTCCTTTCCTCGCTGGGCTATTTTCCTTATTGGGGCCCCTCGGGCTTATAGCATCCTGTTTTTCCAACTAGGGTTGTAGCTTAGCAAATAATAATAATAATAATAATAATAATAATTACTATACGCCTATCAATCATTCGCACACGAAAAATACATCCATAAAAAACGACCTCAGAATGAAAGAACCAGACCGAAGTTTTTATTTGACCGAGTGGCCTTTTTCCTTCGACATAATTTCAAGGAATTCCAATCGCGTCCAGATTTAAATCCCGGACGGGAGGTTATCCATTAGGCAGCGGAGCCCTGACGACCTCTTAATGGTGCCAGCCAGATCCTCTGGAATTCAGGGCAATTTTGGATGTCACGATTTCGTACCGGGTGCTAAACAGCGCTCGGTTCTTTTTTTTCTCCCAAGAGAAATTCGTTTTGATGTGGTGAAATTGTTTCTTTCATTTGCTATTTAAGTCGGATTTATGATGATGATGATGATGATGATGATTATTATTAAAATTATTATTATTTTATTATCATCCCCATTATCCGTTCCCAAGAATTAACGATCTAAAACAGACAATTATATTTAAAAAAAATAAATAAATAAATAAATAAATAAAAAACAGATCGGTCATAAATTAACAAGAAAAAAAACCCACTACAAAACAATAAACACACAATAAAAACATAAATATAGGTTAAAAAAAAAATTGATGCATATATAAACACACAAGAAAACAATAAATTTCCTTTCCTCCCTTTTCATCCTTCTCATTTCTTCCCATCTTCCAAAGGAAGTGAAATCTTCAATTTTCCCATAATCTCCAACAAACGATTTTCTGGTCTAATATCTCTTCTTCGTATCGCCTTGATATCCCGATTTCCTACTCCCATATAAAGGTCATTGTTCTCTTCCCTAGATTTGCTCAACTCCGACACTTTCTCTCTTTCTCTGTTTTCCCAGACGCTTGCAGCCTTCATTTCATCCTGGTAGTTGAATCAGTAGAACTTCAAAAGTTTTCATGTTGAACAGGATGACATAAGTCTTTTTTAGTTTATATATGAAGTATCTGTTTTAATGTTAATGTTTTCAAAACATTTGATTTTGATCTTTCATTACTTCTTATATCGTTTATTTATTTCTCTATTTCCTTTCCTCACTGGGATATTTTTTCCTGTTGGAGCCCTTGGCCTTACAGTATTTTGCTTTTCCAACTACGGTTGTAGCTTAGCTAATAATAATAATAATAATAATAATAATAATAATAATAATAATAATAATTCTGTAATTCACTAATAGATTCAAACATTTAGAATTCTCTAAAGCCTCCCTTTTTCCTAAAGCGTGTTTTTCGTTTTCCATTAGGTTAAAAGATACCTTGTATTTTCCTTATAAGAAGCGTCCATGAATAACGGGTTTGAGATCCATTCTCGTCGTTTTTTTGGATAAAAAAAGAGGCCTATATTTCTAAAATTTTATTTATGAGATTTCAGGTCCCCTTGATTATTATTATTATTATTATTATTATTATCATTATTATTATTATTATCATTATTATTATTATTATTATTATCATTATCATTATTATTAATTGCTAAGCTACAACCCTAGTTGGAAACGCAGAATACTATAAGCCCAGGGGCTCCAACAGGGAAAATAGCCCAATGAGGAAAGGAAACAAGGAAAAAATAAATATGCTAAGAATAAAACTCAT
>NC_090747.1:103325468-103330468 GCF_036898095.1 Palaemon carinicauda | reverse complement strand
ATATACACATATATATATACATGCATATATATATATACACATAATGAGGTATATATATATATATATATATATATATATATATATATATCACACACACATAATGAGCTAATAGTAACTATTTAAGAAATATTACAGCGACCGAACGTAACTTTGACATAAAATTCCTAATCTAATTTAAATCAAAATAACAATTGACATAAACAAAAATTATTCCTTTCCTGTCCTATATTTCCATTTTCATTTCTTTCCCCTTTTTGGGGGTGGTGTAACTGATTCCTAATTTACATATCTTCTTTCACACGCCTTCCCACTTCATGTCTTTGATCTCACCGCTTCACCAGGGCGCCAGGTGTAACATCTTTCGTTTTTAGGCCTCTTCTCTTATTTATGAAATGACTGGGATAAAACAGTGCTTAAGTCTCTCTCTCTCTCTCTCTCTCTCTCTCTCTCTCTCTCTCTCTCTCTCTCTCTCTCTCTCTCTCTCTCTCTCTCTCTCTGCATATACATAATAAACACAAATCCATTAATTCAAAATACTATAAGTTATAAATAATTTAAATAGCTACTCAGATATATTTTTCATAAATTTCATAACCAACCAAATATAGGTTTTCAAAAATTTGATAAGTAATCGGATACATTTTTCATAAATTCTTCAAATTCCTCGTTTTTTTCATAAATTTGATCCCTAGCCAAATAAATTTATCATAAATATCATAGATAGCCAATTTCATTTTCATCAATTTATACAGATTGTATGATGCGTTTCATAAACTTGACAAATTGTATGACACGTTTCATAAGTTAACCGATTTTCACATAAGCTTTTCATAAATTTGACGGATAGTCCTTTGATAAAGGTAAGAAATATGACGGATAGCCAGGTTGATAAAGGCAAGACACTTGACAGGACTCAGATTTTCGTAAAAATGGATTCTCAGTTTCATTTTCCTTACGCCATAGCGAACAACTAGGTTATATTTCCCTTTTCAAAACTTCATTCCTCGCGACGTTACTCAGAAACGATAAATTCTAGGCGAATCTCTAAATCGAATCTCTTTGGACTCTGTAAGAAAAGGACGGGGAATCAAGACCGTAGATGTAATATGTCGTTTGTTTACATACAAGTTTGGACGTCTTGGCTTGACGCTGTAACTCTTGATTTCATTGCCGAGAGAGAAGGTGCCGTAATGTTCAGGATTCCAAAGAAATTTTGCACAGAAGACATTTCGTTATCGTTTCAAAATTGAAATAATAATAATAATAATAATAATAATAATAATAATAATAATGATGAAGATGATAAAAATATGGAAGAGCAGGATACAATACACATTCTCGTGTAATTCAATCTTGAAATTTATAAGAAAATATCATCTTGATTATCATCCAGAATAATAATATTAATATTGATAAAATAGCCGAACTAAACCTTGTATGATTAATGAAAGTGAAAGAAATTATACACGTTTCTCCAAATATAGCAAAGTCAAAATCTTTCCAATTTCATTCTTATCTAATTTAGAACATTCCAGTAAAATTCTAGTATTACCATATTATCTGTTAGAAAATGCCTCGTTTCCAAACTTATAAATAATAATAATAATAATAATAATAATAATAATAATAATAATAATAAGTGTATTATTTAATAATAATACACTTATTATTATTATTATCATTATTGTTGTTAGTAGTATTGTTAGAGATAATACAAGCAAGACCTCATTACCAACTACAACATAGAATTACTTATAATGTTCAATGATATTGCCTTTAAACTACAATTCTTATCCTTATCGCCATTAACCTTAGTGTTTCAATAACATGTTCCAAGATTCCCCTAAATAAAATCAAAAGCTTACTAATAACAATTGCAATGAAATTAATAACAACAACAAATAATAACTTCTAAAGCAAATTAAGTTTCATTACTGAATACAGCCAAGAGGAAAAAAAAAAATCCCACATATTTACAAAAGTTGTAAAAGGTGAATTTGAGAAGGGCCAAACGCGGTTTACATTCGTTTTACGGCAGCTCGGGACATAATGGACCCCGAAAAAATCCTCCAAGGAAGCATAGAACAGGTGGATAATGGCCACTTCCTGCGGTCTGGTCTCAAACAACTCAGGCTGTGGTAACTTCTGCAAATTAGCCACAGCGGGATATGAAACCCTTTTCCAAGAGCTTTTTGTTTCTCCATTCACGTCGTCTCTCTCGTTCGTGATGATGATGATGATGATTTCTTTGGCGAAATTAACAGAATAAAGAACAATCGTGTTCTGGTAAATTTAAGAAACTACAATTTATATTTTAGGTCATATTTGAGGAACTTTGAATCTTCCTCCCACATGTCACTTTTGAGTATTCTTCTATTCTTGCAACTAATACGTTTACTTGATTGAGCCATAAATAAAATCAAGACTTATATCATTTGATTTTAGTAAATAATACAGCTATATGATAGAATGCATATATATATATATATATATATATATTATATATATATATATATATATATATATACATATGTGTGTCTACATACACATACAGAATATACATACACATACGCTCATCATCGCGTGTTAGTAGTTGGAAATATACACTAATATACATATAGAAACACATACTACCATATATATATATATATATATATATATATATATATATATATATATATATATTTATATATACATATATATATATATATATATATATATATATATATATATATATATTTATATATATACAGAGAGAGGGAGAGAGAGAGAGAGAGTTAGTTATGTGTGTTATACACAGTTAAAGCCTAAGCATACTGAAGAAGTCTTAAATCGGTGTTGATCCAATGATGAATGAAAACAAAGACGCTCATTAATTTGATCTTCATTGTTGTGCATCAGTAACGGATTAAAAGAGAGAGAGAGAGAGAGAGAGAGAGAGAGAGAGAGAGAGAGAGAGAGAGAGAGAGAGAGAGAGAGAGAGAGAGAATCAGACATTCTATCATATGCAACCAATGGATCGTGACTCACATAATCTCGAACTACAATTTTCAGGGCTCGCTTTTCCTATCGGATTTTTCGCCAGTTCCAATTCTTTTATTTCTCTTTTGTCGTCGCATTTATTTGCATTTAATGGTAAAATTTCGTTAGGAAATCCTTATTCAGGATTTAGAGTTTTTTTTTTTTTTTTAGTTGAAACCCTTTAGCTAGTTATCCCTTATCTGGATCTGTCTAGGACCCGTGAATTATCGATTATTCACGTATCATGCTCTCTCTCTCTCTCTCTCTCTCTCTCTCTCTCTCTCTCTCCTCTCTCTCTCTCTCTCATACATATTTCTGTATACCTTTTTGTTAATAATTCTATCTTCTTTGGCGTTGGGAAATTGGAATTCTCTCTCTCTCTCTCTCTCTCTCTCTCTCTCTCTCTCTCTCTCTCTCTCATCAAGCAATGCGTTTAAAGGACGTACAATGTATACATTGAGTTGTTTTTTTAACTTTTATGTTTACAAGATATGATGAAAAAGCGCAAAATTATACTTGTAAATGTGAATGTATTTTTTCAAGTTTGCCAAAATATTCTTCAGATATAATTCTATTGTCATTATGTAACAATTAGGAATATGATTTTACTATAATAAGGATTTGATGTACTCCCCTCTCTCTCTCTCTCTCTCTCTCTCTCTCTCTCTCTCTCTCTCTCTCTCTCTCTCTGACCAATTTCTGTTTCCCTGTACCGAGGTTAATCACCTTCTAATAAGTGAAATAGTTGACAAAGTCGTTCCTCACACAGAAAACCCTTTTCGTAATTTCCAATCTACTTCCACCCCTCTTCCACCTCCATCCATCACATCAGGAACGTTTCAACAAACGTATTAGTTTCAAAGACTTACAGTACAACACCCATTCACTGCATTAACGTTAGCATTACTTCATTGGTTACGCCCCCTTTCATTCTCGTGTTTATGTGCATCTCCCTTCTGGTAATGACCTCGTAAATATCAGGGTATTACGATAGTAACGAACAATTTGCACCCTCTACCTTAAGGCGACTGCACTCCCTTGGTGAACTGAATGTGTTCGGGTTCTTGAGGACAATTGGACCATAACCTTTGCAATGGGATTTCCGCTTTGGATGGAACTATTCAAGTTGACAAATTTATTCATGAGTTTAATAATAATAATAATAATAATGATAATAATAATAATAATAATAATAATTATAATAATAATAATAACTTAGAAATGATAATTGCGTGTTGGCAAATTCAGAGAATAATAATAATAATAATAATAATAATAATAATAATAATAATAATAATAATAACAACAACTGCGTGTTGGCAAATTCAGAAGATAATAATAATAATAATAATAATAATAATAATAATAATAATAATAATAATAATCATAATAATAATAATAATCACGTTTTTGGCATATCCAGATGATGAAGGTGTTTTAGAATATTTTTTCGAATCATATGAATACAATGAAAATAAAAAAGCTTAGTGTATATTTCGAAGTGAGTAACAATAAATAACTCTTTAGCCACCTAGAACGCCTGCTCCTTTAGAAGAAAAATATAAGAGAAATTCAATTATGAAACTGTCGGCCAAGATATGCCATCTTTGCAGATTTCAAGAGACTTTAATCTTTGTTTATATTCATAAAATAACATGTAAGGTTTTTCCATCAGGGTCACTATTATGATTAACAAATGTTTAGATAACTACGCTGGTAAACCACAAAATCAGACTCGTTAACAACATTGAAAATCCATTTCGATACAATAATTCGCATTCATCACGCTTCTCCCTTTCCACCATTATCCCTAAATTAAGGGGTCGGTTGCATGATGCGCCCTCTCCACTGCTTTCTATCAGAGGGCATCATCTTCCGCCGAACCTCTTCTCTTCATTTCACCCTTCACCTTATCTCGCCAACTAATTCTCTGCCTCCCTCTCGATTTTCCTCCCTCACAGGTACCTCCCAAGCACTCC
>NC_090747.1:103257968-103320468 GCF_036898095.1 Palaemon carinicauda | reverse complement strand
CATGCCCCGATATCTTCTCACATAAATTCTTGAGTTTCCCCTTCCTTAAACCAATTTGTTTTAGCCGTATAAAGAGCCTTTAGATCAAGAGGGAATTGTATTTTCCTGTAAGACTCTTTTTATAGTCACCTTCGCCTTTTTCCTTAGCCTTTTTCCTTATTTTTTTCTATTTCTATCTAAAATATATAATATATTACTGTTGTTGATGCATAATAAGGAATATATCTATAGAGTAGGCTCTCTATGGGAATAAGTTTAATGAGAGATAGGATATAAACACCAGAGTAGAATAGAAGTGTTTTTCGAATTTATATTTTGCTCTCTCTCTCTCTCTCTCTCTCTCTCTCTCTCTCTCTCTCTCTCTCTCTCTCTCTCTCTCTCTCTATATATATATCTCTCTCTCTCTCTCTCTCTCTCTCTCTCTCTCTCTCTCTCTCTCTCTCTCTCTCTCTATATATATATATATATATATATATATATATATATATATAAAAGAATTACTTATGGTGATGCATAAGGAATCTATAGAGGAGGCTTTCTATGAGAATATGTTTAATGAGAATTAAGAAATAAAGACCAGGGTATAATGTAAGTTTTTTTTTTTTCGAGAATGTGGGTGGAAATAAGGTCCTCTGTCCCATTCTTTTCCACTAATTGACTTTGGAGCAGCTTATATTGTGAAAGAGAAAATTCATTGCGATTCCTTCGCTCCTATTTGGGACTCACCCTACCCCTCCTCCCCTCCCCCTTCCACCTCCCTCTCTCTCTCTCCCTCTTCACTCAGTCACTCTCGTCTCCCTCCTTTAATGAGAATGGCTGCCTCCACAGAGTCCTTGCAGCTTGATGATGGCGTCCGAATGCGTTCGTTTCTGAACGCCCAAGCTCTCTTTTTGTGCTGAATGCAGACGTCATTCAGAACGCCATCAATACTATTTTTATTATTACCTCCGCCACCGAAGTTGGAAGGGGGTTATGTTTTACCACCTGTTTGAGTATCTGTTTGTTTGTTTGTCTGTGTGTCAAACCGCCATCAATACTAGTTTCATTATTACCTTCGCCAACGAAATTCGAAGGAGATTATGTTTTACCACCTGTTTGTGTATCTGTGTATGTGTGAGTGTGTGTGTCAAACCGTCATTAAAACTAGTTTCATTATTACCTCCGCCAACGAAGTTGGAAGGAGGTTATGTTTTCGTACCCTTTTTGTGTATGTGTGTTTATGAACAGCTTCCTAGCCACAATTTTAATCGTGGAGAAATGAAACTTGCAGGAATTAACTATGTAAAAAGCTGGAAATGATTAAATTTTGGTAGGTCAAGGTCAAATGTCAAGATCACGGTCAAGCAAAATAACCAATTCACGTAATCAGCCATGTTTGGACATCGTTGTCATAGACTTCAAAACTGGTTTACAGTCGAGTGTATGAAAATCCACACCAATTAATACATGTTAAAGTAAAAGGTCAAAGGTCAAGGTCAATTGGTTTACAGTCGAGTGTATGAAAATCCACACCAATTAATACATGTTAAAGTAAAAGGTCAAAGGTCAAGGTCAATTGGTTTACAGTCGAGTGTATGAAAATCCACACCAATTAATACATGTTAAAGTAAAAGGTCAAAGGTCAAGGTCAATTGGTTTACAGTCGAGTGTATGAAAATCCACACCAATTAATACATGTTAAAGTAAAAGGTCAAAGGTCAAGGTCAATTGGTTTACAGTCGAGTGTATGAAAATCCACACCAATTAATACATGTTAAAGTAAAAGGTCAAAGGTCAAGGTCAATTGGTTTACAGTCGAGTGTATGAAAATCCACACCAATTAATACATGTTAAAGTAAAAGGTCAAAGGTCAAGGTCAATTGGTTTACAGTCGAGTGTATGAAAATCCACACCAATTAATACATGTTAAAGTAAAAGGTCAAAGGTCAAGGTCAATTGGTTTACAGTCGAGTTTATGAAAATCCACACCAATTAATACATGTTAAAGTAAAAGGTCAAAGGTCAAGGTCAATATTAATATAGATATGAATATATACATACATTCGAATTCCCTTACGGGTAAGTTTCATCAGTTTCTCCCCCGAGGAAGAGGACAACTAAGCAACAGGTCTTAAACACGACCAAGTTGCGGCTTGCCGACACTGCAAGTTGCACCAGCACCAAGATTGTTCCCCTCTAGTCAATCTTGATTTGAATATCTCAATTTTACGGTTTTACCATATATTTCAAAACGCAATAGAGTTTTTTTAAAACTAACAAACATACAAAAAAAAAATTATATCTCAATTATACGGCTTTATCGTATATTTCAAAACGCAATAGAGTTTTTTTTTAAACTAACAAACATACAAAAAAAAAAAATTAATACGGCTTTAACATATATTTCAAAACCCAATAGTTTTTTAAACCTAACAAACATACAAAAATAATATATCTTAATTATACGGCTTTATCATATATTTCAAAACGAGTTTTTTTAAGTAACAAACATACAAAAAAAAATCTATATCTCAATTATACGGCTCTAACATATATTTCAATACATTTCAAAAACGCCAGAGTTTTTTTTTTCTGTAACAAATAGACACAAAATTTTTATATCTCAATTATACGGCTTTAAATATGTTCCAAAACACGATAGAGTCTTTTTAAACTAACAAACATACACAAAATTTTTATATCTCAATTATACGGCTCTAATATAAATTTCAAAACGCAATAGTTCTTTTATTAACTAATGGATATGCACAAAATGATTCCATCTTTAACTTTCATGACAAAAGGCTTTGCAACTCCACGCACTAAGTTAAAACCGAACAACCTATTAACCAAAGTCAAAATCAGTCCAATTCATCGCACCGCTATCGAAAAACGTTAAACGCTGTCTCGCGCCTGCGCAATCCCTCTTAAAGCTACGTATCCGAAGAGGTAATTTTCAAGATGCAATGTTGCCATGACGCCCGCCTGACTTGATTTTCTTTCCATCACGTTGCATGAAATCTTAAGCGGGGTTTACACGGTCGAACGTTTCGCGGACAATTGTTTGAAGTGATGTTCGAACGTATGAACGAGGTATTTAGTTGTCGAACATTTTGTTCGAAGAAAGTCTGTTCTCGCCTGACTTTTGAGGGCGGTGCTTCACTGTCCACAAACCTTATGCATTTGTGACTCACTCCACCTCTTCGAACCGTTTGACAAGCAGGTTCGACAATCGGGTTCAACTGACTGCTGGACCGTGTAAAACCCGCTTCAGGAGCTGAAAGTTTCAAACGGGGTTTACACGGATGAATTGTTCGTCGAACCCGATTGTCAAACCTGCTTGTCAAACGGATCAAGGAGGTGGAGTCAGCCACAAATGCATAAGGTTTATGAAAAATCAAGCCCTGCCCACACAAGAGAGACTTTCGTCGAACCGCTCGACGAACCTGTTCGACAACCTACTAAACCGATCACATGTTCTAATATCAATTCAAACACTTGGTTGTCGAACCGCGTTTGAAGAACCATTCGACCGTGTAAATCCCGCTTTAATCTTTCATCTAAGGATTTCGAATTCAATCTTCCTTTTTCCTTTCTTTATTTTTGTTTAATTTTTTGGGGCGAGTTAAAATTGAACCCGATACCATTAATGCAATGCCGACGGGAGTATTCCCCAAAGCTGTTTTTTTTTCTTTTTTTTTTTTTCCTTTACAATTCATTTCCTGCCTCTTCTTTAATTCCCCGAGATTTAATTTACTCTGAGCTTTCTGCAAGAGCAAAGGAGAGGTAGAGAAGGATGAGCGAGAGCGAAGGAGAGGTAGAGGAGGATGAGCGAGAGCGAAGGAGAGGTAGAGAAGGATGAGTGAGAGCGAAGGAGAGGCACATAAAGAAGAGGAGGGTGAGGAATAAAAAGGGATGAGGAAATTAAAAAGACAAAGAGCTAATTAACATGAAAATAGTAACAGAATAATAAAGAAAATCGTGAGAATATTATGCTGTTGGAGACGAAGAACAGCGAGAGAAAAAAGTAGAATTAGAAGAAAAATAAAAAAATAGATAAGAGCTATGAGAGAAATCAGGAAGACTGGAAAGGGGGAAATAGAGAAAGAGATAATGTATGTGGAGAGGAACGATTAATAGAATGGCAGAAAATAGAAAAATTTTAATAAACTGAGTATAAATGTACAAAGGAACATAAACGAAAAAGGTTAATGAAGGATTAGTGAAAAAAAATGACTCAGGAGAGAGAGAGAGAGAGAGAGAGAGAGAGAGAGAGAGAGAGAGAGAGAGAGATAAAAGCAGCGAAGAAAAAGAAGAAAGAGGAGGAGCAAGGCACAAGAAGAGGAGGGCCAGAGGGAGAGATAGGGGGGTCATGGGGACTGAGAGGAGGTTAGGGGGGGGGGTTAGGGTAGGGAAGTAGGTGGGAAGAGGTTAGGCTTGACTGAGAATGGGTACGACCTCCTCCTCCTCCTCCTCCTCCTCCTCCTCCTCCCCCAGGAAATCATTAGAGCGTCGAGTGGAAGTCCTCTTCGGGAGCCTTTGCCCCCCCCCCTCTCTCTCTCTCTCTCTCTCTCTCTCTCTCTCTCTCTCTCTCTCTCTCTCCTCATTACTTCGTTGCTTTGTTTACATACAGATTTTTCTTTACCTTTTGGATTTTCATTGACTCCGGTTATTCTTGCATTCATCTTACTCTATTCTCTTCTTCTATCCTTCTTCCTTTTCTCTCTCTTTTTCACTTTTCTTTGAATGACATTTCTATTTCCTCCATCTTTGCTTTCACACGATCTCCGAACTCTGATGCATCTCTTATCAAAGTCACTAATCTAGGACCCAGATGTGACCCACCACCTCTCTCTCTCTCTCTCTCTCTCTCTCTCTCTCTCTCTCTCTCTCTCAGGAATCCAAGGGCAGTGATATTGGAGACAGGGTAAAAGCAGACTGTCTTCTAATGCGTTTCTTGAAATTTCCCAAATCTTTTAAATTCCTTTTCTAAAAATAATCGCTAATCACGCATCATTTACTGTTATATTTACTTTCTCCTATTTTTTTCCTTTTCTTTCATTCTTCCTATTTTTCCTTCGTCTCTAATTAGCGTTTTCTTCGGTTTCTTCGTTTTTTCTTGACCTCTCTCTCTCTCTCTCTCTCTCTCTCTCTCTCTCTCTCTCTCTCTCTCTCATTTCCCATCATTCCTCCCATTTTTCCTTCGTCTCTAATTAGCGTCCTCTTCAGTTTCTTCGTCTCTCTCTCTCTCTCTCTCTCTCTCTCTCTCTCTCTCTCTCTCTCTCTCTCTCTGCATTATCTTAGTTTTTCTTGACCCCCCTCTCTCTCTCTCTCTCTCTCTCTCTCTCTCTCTCTCTCATTCTTCCCATTTTTCCTTCGTCTCTAATTAGCGTCCTCTTCATTATCTTTGTTTTTCTTAACACACCTCTCTCTCTCTCTCTCTCTCTCTCTCTCTCTCTCTCTCTCTCTCTCTCATCCGGTACATCTTACCATCCCTTTCTCTTCATCACCATCATCATAAAGTTATAATACTTGCCCTACTTCACCTCTTCTCCCCCCTCCCCCTCAAACTAGTCCTCCAATTCCCTCCTCCCCCTCAATCTACTCCTCCACTCCAACCCCCTCCCCCTCCCCCCTTCGCTTCTTCAGAGTTCCACCCACTCGAGCTCCTCCTCCAACAGAACTCAAGATCACAAAGTGTCACTTTTATATTTTCCTCAAAATTCCGAAGAAACTTAAAAGGAACTATAATGACAGCCCACTGCTTTGCTTCTTCAACGACACGGCGTCATTATCATCGCACAGGAACTCATTGTTCATCATATTTCCGACTAAGAAATTCACCCGGAAATCACAGAGGAATGCATTATATACATGAAATGTTGCTGACTTCTAAAGGCGCTGATTTGGGTATTTACGTAACGTATATTATATACATGAAATGTTGCTGACTTCTAAAGCAACCCTTATTTGGGTATTTACGTAACGTATATTATATACATGAAATGTTGATTTCTAAAACAACACTAATTTTAGTATTTACGTAACGTATTTTATATACATGAAATGTTGCTGACTTCTAAAGCAACGCTTATTTGGGTATTTGCGTAACGTACTTTATATATATGAAATGTTGTTGACTTCTACAAAGACACTTATTTGGGTATTTACATAACGTAAATTATATACATGAAATGTTGCTGACTTCTAAAGAGACACTTATTTTCGGTATTTACGTAGCGTATATTATATACATGAAATGTTGCCGACTTCTAAAACGACACTTATTTGGGTATTTTGCTGACTTCTAAAAAGATACTGAATTTGGTATTTACGTAACGTATATTATATACATGAAATGTTGCTGACTTCTAAAAAGACACTTATTTGGGTATTTACGTAGCGTACATCATATACATGAAATGCTGCTGACTTCTAGAACGACATTGATTTGATTATTTACGAAACGTATGTCCATGAACACCTGGAATATGAGGAAAAAGAAGAATATACAGTTGGACACATGTGTGTCTGACACACCTCGCTATGCAGAAATGCACCCTATCACACCCTTACTTCGCCGCAAGTAACCAAACAGATAGTGTAGGACGAGATGGCAGAGGTGGTGGGCGGGGCTAAACACAGGATCTTCAACGGAATAAGGGTGTGGATGATTGCACTTCTTCAGAGCGAGGTGTACCAAGAAATCCCATGTCCAACTGTACGTATAATAAGCATATTTGAAAACATGACTCCTAAGCCAGCGTTGCCAACAGTAGAGAATTGTTTCTTCATCACTGCGTCTGTGAGAAATATTGCTCTTAAGACGAACTATTTGGTTGACAACACTGCTCTTCCCTGGCACCCCTGGCGGACGAGAGAAGAACTCACGATAAAAGAAAATAAAAAAATTCTCTGTGACCAAGAGCGATGAAGCTAACTCAAGTAGACCTCTGGCTCAAACTTTTCTCTAATGAGCTACTTTACCAACTTAATGAGCCCACGAGTTAATCCCTGAGTAAATCCGACTGGAAATTAGAATGACACGTACCCCATTTCCTGCTAGTATGACTTGATTTACATATTCTATTTTCTCTTTTCTTAGACTAAACTTAAACAGACCTAAGTATCGAAATTCCTTTTTATGCAAGTTTTAGAAGTCACGGACATCACGTAATGATACTTTTTAATATTTTACGACGATTCTGGTTATGTAAATAGAATATTATTATTATTATTTTTATTATTATTATTATTATTATTATTATTATTATTATTACCAGAGAAGCTACAACCCTAGTTGGAAAAGCTAGATGCTATAAGCCCAAAGGCTCCAACAGGGAAAAATACCCCAGTGAGGAAAGGAAATAAGGAAATAAATAAATGATGAGAACAAATTAGCAATAAATAATTCTACAAACAGTAACAAGGTCAAAATAGAATATGTCTGTATAGAACAAAATTATTCTGCTCATATTGAACGACGATTGTCAAATATGTTTAATTTTTCTATATTTGCTATTCAATATGTACACAACTCAAGAAAAAGAAAGGAGCCAATTAACGTTCTGTTTGTTTTGGCATTTGTAGTCAAAATTAAAGTTAAAAATACAATTATTTCCGGATTTTTTCTGTATGATATATATAAAACTCACGTAGAGGGGACGTCCTGAGACATAAAAGATATTTTTTCTCACAGAATAACTTCATATTCTAAACGTCAAAAATAAATACGGGTCTCATTATGTTATGTGTTTCTTTTGGAATTTGTAGTTAAATTAAAGTTAGAAATCTAATAACTTAGAAGTTTTTTATTCTGAATGATGAGTCCCATATTCTAAACGTCAAAAATAAATAGGTGTCTAATTACAGTGTTGTTTCTTTTAGAGTTTGTAAGATTAAAGTGAGAAATCCGATAACTTAGAAATATTCATTCTGACTGATAAATCCCACATCAAGAGAACATCCTGAGACTTAAAAATTATTTACAAAGATGAACCTCATATTCTAAACGTCAAAAATAAATAGGGGTCTAATTACAGTGTTGTTTCTTTTGGAATTTATAGTAAAATTAAAGTTGGAAATTTAATAACTTACGGAAATTTTTATTCTGAATGATAAATTCCACTTTAAGAGACCATCCCGAGACTTGAAACTTATTTACAAAGAAAACCCTCATATTCTAAAGGTCAAAAATAAATATGGGTCTAACTAATGTGCTGTTTTTTTTGGAATTTGTAGTAAATTTCAAGTTAGAAATCTAACAACTTAGAAGTTTTTTATTCTGAATGATAAATCCCATTTTAAGAATACATCCCGAGACTTGAAACTTATTCAAAACAATAAACCTCATATTCTAAAGGTAAAAAAAATAAATAGGGGTCTAATTACTGTGCTGTTCCTTTTAAAATTTGTAAAATTAAAGTTAGAAATCCAATAACTTACGGAAATTTTTATTTTGAATGATAAATCCCACTTTAAGAGAACATCCTGAGACTTGAAACTTATTTACAACGAAAAACCTCATATTCTAAACGTCAAAAATAAATAGGGGTCTAATTACTGTGTTGTTTCTTTTGGAATTTGTAGTAAAATTAAAGTTAAAAATCTGATAACTTAGAATTTTTCTATTCTGAATGATAAATCCCATTTTAAGAGAACATCCTGAGACTTAAAACTTATCTACAAAGAAGAACCTCATATTCTAAACGTCAAAAATAAATAGGAGTCTAATAAATGTGTTGTTTCTTTTGGAATTTATAGTAAAATTAAAGTTAGAAATTTATCAACTTACGGAAATTTTTATTCTGAATGATAAATTCCACTTTAAGAGAGCATATTGTGACTTAAAAGTTATTTACAAAGGAGAACCTCATATCCTAAACATCAAATTACGTTGTTTATCAGCTCCTACATATCCTGTTAGCTTATTTCTCCGGAACCTTATAAATATTGATCTCCATGCGTCACATTCTGGCACCTTTTCTGCAGATCAGACATCAATGATATTCATGCAACATTTACATAAAGAAATTTGGTTGTCAGTCACGTCGCTCCGATTGTCAGCAGATGTGATTACCGAGGCAAAGTTTGGTCCCAAAACATCCCTGACATATTCTGGATTTATAACTCGGTACTGGGGGCAGGGAGGCCACTCAGGAACGGAGGTAAAGGGAAAGATAAAAAGAAGGTGGAGCTATAGTCCATTTCTTTTAGCGATGCATATTTGCACCGACTCGCGGCGGTGCCCTTTTAGGTCGGAAAAGTTTCCTGATCGCTGATTGGTTAGAATTATCTTGTCCAACCAATCAGCGATCCGGAAACTTTTCCGAGCTAAAAGGGCACCGCTGCGAGTCGGTGCAAATATGCATCGCTAAAAGAAATGGATTATAGATACCGAAGGGAAACTGTAGACATTCAAGTAGTGCCTACAGTGAACCTCGTGAGGTGAAATTACTGTACTATCTTCCTTAGGAGAATACACTAAGGTGTTTTCAAGTCACTCCAGTTGTAACGAACTGTTAATTGCTTATTACTTCTCTCATACTTTATTTCCTTTCCTCACTGGGCTATTTTACTCTGACGCAATTCATCCGTCTCCTGTTTTCGAATTACAATTCCTATTTTAATTTTCTAACTTAAACCATCTGAACTGTTTTGATGTCGTTAACTTCCTCTTGTTATTTTGAAGATTTTATAGTTTATATATGAAAGATTTATTTTAATATTATAATCGTTCTTAAACTTCTCTTGTAGTGTTTCCTTATTTCCTTTCCTCACTGGGCTATTTTCCATGTTGGAGCCCTTGGGCTTATAGTATTCTGCTTTTCCAAATAATGGTGTAGCACATAATGTAATAATAATAATAATAATAATAATAATAATAATAATAATAATAATAATAATAATAATAATGGCCACTACACTATCAATTTCAAGGTCGAAATAGTAATATGCCAATTTCCCATAACTTGAGTGTTATATTGGAATACCTATGCCACTGCATTACATCAATTTTGCAACACAGAACTGAATGTCAATTTCACTGCACTGAATATCAACTCTGAATACACGAATTCGGTGTCGACACTGGAATGCTAATTTCTCTGTACAATACATGAACATTTGATAAATTCAAAATAAATGAATGAAGTCCAATTAACAAATGAAGGTAAATATAAGGTTCAATAAATAAATAGATTAGAATAAATAAATGATATGTAAACAAAGTCAAAAGAATAAAGAAATAAAATATCGTCCAGGATCTGGAATCGCTATCCTTTACCGATAGACCCTTACAATGAGAAGCTGTGATAACAGAATACGGAAGAAAGTCCCAAAGCTTAAGAAATGAATGAGAGAAACAGTTACTTCACAGAGTAATTCCATGAGTATCATCTGTGTAATGTTCACGAGATTTCTTATAAATGGTATTTGGCCCTTAAGGTTTGGCACTATTACACAAAGAAGAGTCAAAGAGGTTGGACAGCACGATGGCAGATAGGACGGAAATCAAGAAAGAGGGCAGAAAATTAGGTATGGATATATATATATATATAATATATATATATATATATATATATGTATATATATATATATATGTGTGTGTGTGTGCATACATATGATTTATATACTGTACGGAAACATAAATCTCCCCTAAAGAGCAAGTGTCTGGCTATATATATAAATATATAATACATACATATATATGATAAATTTTGCACATTTTTACGTGTTTTTCATATTCAAATAAGCCATATATATTTTTGATATATTAATGTCTGGATTCTCTTAACAACCTCGGGATCACAGACCCAGGCGAAATCTCACAAAGACAAGAGCTTGGCTCCGGCCGGGAATCGAACCCTGGTCGGCAAGCTTATATAGACAGTGACTTAACCCACGTGGCCAAGTGGGTTTAAGTCACTGTCTATATAAGCTTGCCGACCAGGGTTCGATTCCCGGCCGGAGCCAAGCTCTTGTCTTTGTGAGATTTCGCCTGGGTCTGTGATCCCGAGGTTGTTAAGAGAATCCAGACATTAATATATCAAAAATATATATGGCTTATTTGAATACATATATATATATATATATATATATATTCATATATATATATGTATACATATACATGTATATGTATATATATACATATATATGTATATATATACATATATACTGTATATATATATATATATATATAATACATATATATATATAATAAACAAGTAAAAAAGTAAAACCTGTTACACGTAAATAACGTACGTAAAAAGAAAAACTTGCTTTTTCAGTTTCATATTTTCTCCTAGTTTTATGTCGCCTCAATCCTTTTTTCCAATACTCACAGAGAGAGAGAGAGAGAGAGAGAGAGAGAGAGAGAGAGAGAGAGAGATTTTTTTTTACGACAGATTCACAACCGCTTTTATAGCATCTCCAAAACCTTTTGAGATGCATGTTGTCGGGAAGGGCAAAGAATTTTGATGTCGCTGGACGAAATCTTCGAGAAGTTTATTTTATATTTTTTTTTTCCACTCGATCGATTCCTTTTCGGAGGTGAATTTGCGTTAAAAGTGCGCGTTTAATATAGCGTCGTCAATAGACTTTTTCCTCCCTCTTTACGAGAGAAGGAAACCAGGGAGTAGATTAATGCCTTCAGGGTTTTTGCGCTTCGGGGACACAAACCTGGTGGTGGCTTTCGGTACTACTCTCAGCTCTGATTACGTTCTCAATTGCTTGTCGTGGATTGCTCCAATGCAATGCTTATCTGGTTAGCTGGATGCAACTTTTCCGCTCAACATCAGATAAGGCTTATCTAGGACGAAATGACCCTGAGGATAGAGTATTAAACTTGCAATCCCACGTTTGAATATTCATTATCAATTCCATATATGTCGGAGAAAATTGAATTATCAGCAACAGAAGAATAATTATTTTTAAAGGGAACGGAGTCATATTGCTTCGTTCCTCTCTAATTTTAGAATCCAATTCCTTTCACTTGGAGGACGATTGTCTTAAGAAATGACAGTGAGATGAACACAGACACACACACACACACACACACATATATATATATATATATATATAATACACACAGCTGCTCTATCTCAGGATATGACGGTTGTTTATATCCTGCTGCGAACTCTTTAGAATATTTTTGAAAAGACATTTTCAACTTTCAATACCACATTTCCCTTCATCCATTTAGAATCACGACGGGTTTTTATGTAGAATACCCTTCAAAGGCTTGTAAAAATAAAAGTATATGCTATATTATATATATTATTAAATATATAAGTAACATATAAACTATAGTACAAATATATCAATAATTTTAACGCATCGCATCACGTACCGAGTAATATATTAAATAAATTTTGCAAAAGAGAATATTAAAGTGCACTGATCAATCAGATTTTTATTACATGGCTAAAAATCATAATTTTTTTCCATCTATGACTCGATAATATATCAACAATTTTAACGCATCGCATCACTTACTAGTAATATGTTAAATTAATTTTGCAAAATAGAATATTAACGTGCACTGATCAATCACATTTTTATTACAAGGCTAAAAATCATAATTTTTTTCCATCTATGGCTCCATTTAAAACTGAGCCTCAATCAAATCTAACATCAATATCACTTCACTTGACTCACATATCAGTCCATTTTAAATCAATTTTGCACAAGAGAACATTAATGTGCACTGAACAATCACATTTTTTATTACAATGCTAAAAATCATAATTTTTTTTCCATCTATGGCACCATCTACGACAACTGAGCCCTCTATCAAATCTACATCAATATCACTCCACTTGACTCACATCACAGTCCAACAGAGAACCTCTTCTTAGAATTCTCCACTCTTAAACCACGTTCTCCAGACACCTATCCAAAATCACTTTAGATATCGCATTACAGACTCTACACACACACCTCCGTTTTCAGAGTAAGGGATTCTGTCTACCGTAATGCTGACACGTCTATGGGTAAAAGTTGTGGATTTTTATAACAATTCAATGTCATTCTTGACCGATTTGTCTCTACAGACTTCGGTGCAGGCTAATTTCTTCTCTATTACTCACACATTTATATACACATACACACACACACACACATATATATATATATATACTATATAATATATATATATATATATAGGTATTTATATATACATAAATCATATATATATATATATATATATAGTATGTATATATACACACATTATATATATATATATATATATAATATATTTATATATATATAAACATATATACACGCAAACACACACAGCACAGTATCTATTACACATACACACGAAGGCATTACTGCCAATGTAAAAAAACACCAGCGGAGAAAGAAAATAATCGGCAGAACACATTTTAACATACAATTTCACTCGTGAAGGAATGAATTAGAAGCTCACTAAACTAAAAAACTTGGCTAGATCAGATGAGTGTGAAAATCTAATGTATGAACCGTAAATTAGAATAAAGGTTTCAAAGGGGAATTAGGAAAGAATTTTACAGAGTCGTATTTAATGCTGAACTACTCAGAAAATGCTAGTGACCAAATCTCTCTCTCTCTCTCTCTCTCTCTCTCTCTCTCACCATCTTGAATGTAAGAGTTTGTGTGCGCGCATGCGCACGTGTGTGTGTATCTTGTCCCTCCGACAGAGCCCTCTTCCGTGGAAGTGGTTCGTGAGTTGAATTGTAAAACGGGAGTAAAAAATTTCCCTCTCCAAAACACCCTCGCGGGTTACAAGTATTTATGCGTTCATCAAATTCAAGTCTGTTCGTTCTCACCCGCGAAATTCAGGAGAAAACATTTTTCGCAAATCGACAAAAAAGGAGCTTTAACTGACATGGAATATTAACGCAAAAACGATATAAAAAATACTGGGAATCAGGAAGTATTCTTTGAATGGTTTCGAATTGTTAGAATTGGTTAGAGTTCTCTTACTTGAGGGTATACTCGGGCGCACTATTCTATCTACTTCTACTTCCTCTTGTTTTGTTAAAGTTTGTATAGTTTATACAGGAAATATATATATTCTAATGTTGTTACTGTTCTTAAAATGTTTTATTTTTTCCTTGTTTCCTTTCCTCACAGTGCTATTTTTCCTGTTGAAGCCCCTGGGCTTATAGCATCCTGTTTCTCCAACTTGGGTTGTAGCATAGCAATTAATAATAATAATAATAATAATAATAATAATAATAATAATAATAATGATAATAATAACGACGTAGGGATATTGTTCTAGATTTGAAAACAATGTCTGTTTCATTCTTTTATTTTCCTGAAATAAAACTGACCGTTAACAGAACTGAGAGAGAGAGAGAGAGAGAGAGAGAGAGAGAGAGAGAAACAAATTTACAATGTATTTTTGTCGATCTATTTGCATGTCTATCGAATCCTTGACAGTTTACAGAGCCTATAAGAAATATATAGCTTATTTCCGTTGAGAGAGAGAGAGAGAAGAGAGAGAGAGAGAGAGAGAGAGAGGCAGATATACGACTTTGTATGATGTAATTTTTTTCCTTTTCATTTACATTTCTAACGAACTCTTGACAGTTTAAAGAGCCTAAAAGAAATATATCGCTTAGTTACGAGAGAGAGAGAGAGAGAAGAGACAGAGAGAGAGAGAGAGAGAGGCAGATATACGACTTTGTAGATGTAATTTTTTTCCTTTTCATTTACATTTCTAACGAACTCTTGACAGTTTAAAGAGCCTAAAAGAAATATATCGCTTAGTTACGAGAGAGAGAGAGAGAGAGAGAGAGAGAGAGAGAGAGAGAGAGAGAGAGAGAGAGAGAGATACATAACCTTACTGGATATACTGTTCTTAGAGAAATTAATTTATACCTTCAATACATATTTATAGCAACGTTATTCCTATTACTACTCACGTTGAAAGGTCAAGATTGTTTTTCTTTATTTGTCAAACATAAACCGCAAAATATATAAATTTCAGAAGCCTACGTGGTTAATGGCGTGTGAACTTTCAAATTACCCAACCCATCTATCTTTTGGTAAAAAACCGAGAAGTAGATTTACGTAACATACGTTTGTATACATTTATAAACTTAAGACAAAAATTTTTAAACACTTCTTTTTTTTATATTTACACAAAGACGGTTTCTAACTCAATATAGAATTAGAAACCGCTTTGTGTAAATGTAAAAAAAAAAAAAAAGAAGTTTTTACATATTTTTGTCTTAAATTTATGAATGTATACAAACGCATGTTACGTAAATCTACTTCTCGTGTTTATTACACTTCAAGAGCACGAATGTCCTAAAAATGTCTTATTGATCAAGATAAAAAAAATCAGTGTAATAAACATTCAGGTGTGTTGACTAACACTACAGAAGGTGGTAATCTTTCAACAAAGGGCTATGATGGACAGTATCAGAAGAATACATTCGCAAGTAAATATAAATATTCGAGAAGCAACGAGTATAAATTACAATCGACTCGAGAAAACCATAAAGTCACATGACCTAACATAAAAACCCAATCATAGTCACGTCATGTATGATCTAGAGCTACCTTTAGTAGTCATGTCATAAGGAAATGATAAGAACGACAAGGCATTGCAGAGAACATATGACAGCATCTTGACATATTGGTATCTCAGGATACCAGTAGTGCCACTAATGTTACAGTAAAATATGTGATAAATTCCTGACATGAATTGTAAGAAAACAAAGTAGGACCATATTTTGTTGTTCTTATTCCTCACAAGAATTTATGAACTGTGGAAAAAAATATATGCGAAAAAAATATTACTTTGATTCTTAGAAGGTATTTATGATACATAATTTAGCGAAAAAAAAAATATCTGAATGGGATCGTAAATGATGGATAAAATTAATTCAGCATATTTTCAGAAAATCAAAGGAAACATAACCCTGATATAGCGTCTTTATTTATAGCTCACCCATTCACAAGGACGCAAGAAAATGCAAAACACAAACTATAAGAAGATGGATATCTATACTCAGAACGCCTCTAGGGAAAGTAATAGATACCCGATTATTTAGACAAAAACTTGCGAAGTAGGAATAGTAAGGGTAAGGGTAAGAACAATTTCATAGACAAAAGGAAACATAACCCTGATCTAACGTCTCTCTCTCTCTCTCTCTCTCTCTCTCTCTCTCTCTCTCTCTCTCTCTCTTCGTCTGGCGAAATAAAGCGTGGCGTCGCCAGTTTGCCGGTCGGGAAATATTACGTATGTAAATGTTTTCTTGTCTTTTTTCTTTCAGGATCCCATGCGGCGGGAGATTTCCCTAAATCACTTCGACTTAGAACAGCACAGTGCATTCGAAAAACCCAGAGATTAAACTAAAAATATTCTTTCTTTTGTTGGTGTTACGATTTTTACTTTTTTTTTTTTTTTTTTTTTTGGTGTTCGCTGTTACCAGACGACTGAAAGATATATATGTAAGAAATACGATTTTGTTATTGTTAAAAAAAGAGTAAAGTGGCGCTGGAAGTTCCTTATAAAAATTTCTGAAATTTAATTTTATAAGTTTAACTACTATATATACATTAATACAATGGGAGTTTTCCCTTATATATATATATATATATATATATATATATATATATGTATATATATATATATATATATATATATATATATATATATATATATACTGTACATACATACATATATATATATATATATATATATATATATATATATATATATATATATATATATACTGTATATATGTTTGTGTGTGTGTGTTTTCATAAGCAATGAATTGTGTACCTGGGAGTTTGATGACTAAGATGGATAACGAAGACCATCCGTTGTACAACTTGGCGGTTACGCTGGACTGCCTTCAATTGTATCAGTATGCTCGCGACCATATATATTTACACACACACACACTATATATATGTATATATATATATATATATATATATATATATATATATATATATATATATATATGACTTTTAGTAGGACGCTGGAATGCCTTCAATTGTATCAGTATGCTCGCAACCATATATATTCACACAAACATACACACATACATATATATGTATTATATATATATATATATATATATATATATATATATATATATATATATATATATATATATATATATATATAAAGGAAATTATTAGTATGACGCCAAAAAAAATTACCTTTCGTGACATCAATTGAGTATATTATAGATTGGATAACAAAATCAACACCGGTAATAATACAAACTACAACATCGAAACTAGTTAAAATGCAAATAATAATGACAATACATTATACATTAGCAGTCACAGTAACTCACTGTCTAGGCTCCACACGGGAAATTGCTCTCTTCCAGAGTAACTACAGTACACTAAATCCTAGCTGAGAAAGAAATATGTTCTCTAAATTCTCATTGCGAGAATATTCTGTTTCGAAAAAATCTCATTACGAGAAAATGTGGTACTCTAAATTCTCATACAAAAAATGTATCTTTATAAATTCTAATACAAAAATGTATCTTTATAAACTCATACAAAAATATAACTTTACAAATTCTCATATAAAAATGGACTTTTATAAATGCTCACACAAAAATGGAGTTTTATAAATTCTCATTAAAAAATGTATGTATGAATTCTAATACAAAAATGTAGTTTTATAAACTCATACAAAAATAAAACTTTATAAATTCTCATATGAAAATGTACTTTAATAAATGCTCACACAAAAATGCAGTTTTATAAATTCTCATTCAAAAATGTATGAATAAATTCTAATACAAAAATGTAGTTTTCTATATTCTTAATCAGATTTAAATTCAAAGCAGGTTATTCTTTCAAAATTTAAATTCAAAGTAGGTTATTCTTTCAAAATTTAAATTCAAAGCAGGTTATTCTTTCAAAATTTAAATTCAAAGCAGGTTATTCTTTCAAAATTTAAATTCAAAGCAGGTTATTCTTTCAAAATTTAAATTCAAAGCAGGTTATTCTTTCAAAATTTAAATTCAAAGCAGGTTATTCTTTCAAAATTTAAATTCAAAGCAGGTTATTCTTTCAAAATTTAAATTCAAAGCAGGTTATTCTTTCAAAATTTAAATTCAAAGCAGGTTATTCTTTCAAAATTTAAATTCAAAGCAGTTTATTCTTTCAAAATTTAAATTCTTAGCTGGTTGCTTATTCAAAACTGAAATTCTGACTTTATCAGGACAGTCTATTTCGAGAATATTACTTCATTCATAAATTCGTGATGTTTTTAATGGCTGTCGTATGCTAACTGGAAATTTTAAGAATCAGTTTTTAATAGTCAAATGAAATCTCTTGTACACTATGAAAACATTAAATTACGTTTTTATTCTCTACGTAAAATCATGCTTTTACTATCTATATAAAATCTTGTTTTTTTTACTGTCTTAATATCATGTTTTTTTACTGTCGAAATGAAATCATGTCTTTTTACTGTCTAAATAAAATCATGTCTTTTTACTCTCTATATAGAATCATGTCTTTTTACTCTATATTGAATCATGTCTTTTTACTTTCTTAATAAAATCGTGTCTTTTTACTGTCTAAATAAAATCGTGTCCTTTTACTGTCTAAATAAAATCATGTCTTTTTACTGTGTTAATAAAATCGTGTCTTTTCACTGTCTAAATAAAATAATGTCTTTTTACTGTCTTGATAAAACCAAGTGTTTTTGCTGTCCAAATAAAATCTTGTCTTTTTACTGTCTAAATAAAATCATATCTTTTCATTGTCTAAATAAAATCATATCTTTTAACTGTCTAAATAAAATCATGAATTTTTTCTGTCAAAATAAAATCACGTGTTTTTTCTGTCAAAATAAAATCACGTGTTTTGTCAAAATAAAATCACGTTTTTTTCCTGTCAAAATAAAATCACGTGTTTTTTTTCTGTCAAAATAAAATCACGTGTTTTGCCAAAATAAAATCACGTTTTTTTTCTGTTAAAATAAAATCACGTGTTTTTTTTCTGTCAAAATAAAATCCCGGGTTCTTTCTGTCAAAATAAAATCACGTGTTTTATCTGTCTAAATAAAATCTTGTGTTTTTATTGGCAAAAAAGTAAGTCGTGTTTCACCATAAAAAATCACGAGTTATCTCATGTAACTTTCCCCCTTGAAATACGCATAACTATAATCCTATATTCCTTTTTCTTCGCAGGATGGGCGGTGACCTTAGCAGCGCGGGCGGTGCCATCACTACCTGGAGAAGTGGGGGTATGGGCGTATGGAGAATCCTGCTGATCCTAGCGACGATTCTCTCCCTTTTCTGGTAATTATCATTCGCCTTTCTCACTCCCTTCCTTCACTTCTATTTTCCCATGACTTTTGTCCACTGATTTCCCTTCCATTATCCTTCATGTTATCATCATCGGCTTTCTCTTTGTTTCCCATCTTGGATATTTTTCAATGTTTCTTACATAATTACACTATATATCATTACTTTTTTTTTTACTTTCATTACTTCTCGTATTCATCTTATTCATATATTCTTCATTATCATCTTCGTTCTTATATTTTGAAGCAGCTCAAGTCATCCCCCCCCCCCCTCACGACTCTCGTCAACCCACCAAACATTAAAAAAAAATATTCATCTTGAAATATGTATACAAATTTAATCAACTAATGATTATATCATATGTTATCTCTTATCTAGAAGATAATTAATCTTCCCATTTTATCATTATCATAATTATCATCGCCGTAATCGGAAACAAAATTACGAGCGCAATGAAATAAATTTTTACTTCACTCGATACCGATGTGAAGTAGAAATTTATTATAATTATCATCATTATTTTGATCATTATCATTATCAATGCTCTTGTCGTTGTTGTTATTAAACCCCTTGAAATATAACATCAAGCATTTATCATTATCTTGTTTATCCCTCCTTACTGAATATCTCTAAACCTAAAAAGTGTCCTTGGCCTGATGTCTATCTTTCACAGCCATATATCTGTTTCTCATAAATCAATAATAACTCCTCCCATTCATCCAATTTTGACCCCTCTCTCTTCCAATTGTGGAACATGCCCTTCCAATACCTATAGTCAATTCTTTTTAGTGAGGTAGATTTGCACCGACTCGCAGGGGTGCCCTTTTAGCACGAAGTTTCCCGCTCACTGATTGGTTGAAGAAGATAATTCTAACCAATCAGATAGCAGGAAACTTTTCCTAGCTAAAAGGGCACCGCTGCGAGTCCGTGCAAATACGCCTCATTAAAAAAAATTGAGTATGACCTTCCAATACCTATAGTCAATTCTTTTTAATGAGGCATATTTGCACCGACTCGCAGGGTTGCCTTTATAGCACGGAGAAGTTTCCCACTCGCTGATTGGTTGGACAATATAATTCTAACCAATCAAATAGCAGGAAACCTTTCCGAGCTAAAAGGGCAGCGCTGCGAGTCCATGCAAATGCGCCTCATTAAAAAAAATTGAGTATAATCTCTGTCATTACGTGTTTTATACTCATGATGGTAATCTTATTATTTTTTATAGGGATTAATCCCAGTTATCTATATGTTTTTAGACTTTATGCATTTTAATCCGCTATCATTAAAAAATAAAATTACTAATAACCTTACAGGAGTTGTATTTCTTAAAAAAGGTGTGATCTGGCTATCAAGAGGTTGAACAGTGACAGTTTTTTAATCCAAGTGCACAAATGCTACAAAATTTTATGCAAGATTAATTTGCCCTTCAGTTTTCTTTATTTGCAGTCCACGCAAGTTCAGGAATTGGTATATTTAATATCGATTGGGAGCTTAAAAAAAAAAAAAAAAAAAAAAAAAAAAAAAAAAAAAAAATCAATTGGCATATGAACGTAGGACGTCCAAGAGTTAATATAACTTTTAATTATTTGTTGTCCCTTGCATTTCTTTAGTAAGATTCCGCAAAATTGTTACATTCCTTAAGCTTTTGTGAGTATTAAAACTTCCTTCTTTTATTTATTTATTTAATTTTTCTAATCTATGATCCTTTTAGTTCATTACTGGCATGTTGTACTGTTACGACAAAACTCTCTTTAGGCTTTAGTTAAAACTAGCCAACCTCGATAGGTCTTTTTTATTTCCCCTCTCTCTCACATTTCCTTATTCCTAATTAAAAGACATTCATGATCTTCCATATTCTTAATTATTCTTTTATATAGTAGAGATGATGCCACACCGTGTCACAATCAAAACTAAATATTGGCATCACGTAATTATTTCCTTCATTAGTCTTTTCAGAATATATTTTCCATAATCGATCTTCAAAAAAAAAAAAAAAAAAAAAAAAAAAAAAAAAAAAAAAAAAAAAAAAAAAAAATCATTTACCCTCACTTCAATGGGGCTGTGTTACCGTTTCCCCCAGAGGGGAAATATATATATTCCCCGTCAACTAATATTTTAATATTTTAATATTTTATTCTCTAATATATCAATGTATTCATTTGTTAAAACATTACTAACCAGTTATCATTTCCTTCACTTAAAATTAAGTCCATTTCAATTTGCTGTCATATCCAGATGATAAAAATTCCATTTGCCGTTCGTGTAGTAATGGAATAAATTGCAATATTCATGACTTAAGTAATTTCTATTCCATATTATCATCAATTATTAAAACTATTCGCTGATATTGTCATATATTAGATTAGTCTGTCATCCATTTTGCCATAATCTCTGCTATTTGCCTTGCTGTATAATCTGTCAAAAATCTCAAGTAGTTTAAATAATAATACAAATAATCAAGTTTTTTCTTTCTAATCTACACTCTTTTCTTCATAAAACAGAACATTCAATCCTTCCCCCCATCTGCACACTGATACAAACCACTTCACAAAATCATAAAATAAAATAAAATAGTGAATACTTGGAACAGTTAATAATTCACAATACATACATAATTATTCACTAGTTTTCTCCCTGAATGAAAAATATCATTCATCACTGTATCGTATCAGCTTCACCTTCATGTATAAAATTATATATTTGTTTTTAAGCCTGTCGCTCTTTTAACATATTTTCACCTTTTCATATAAAATAATTATAAAAAAATAAGTGATTTTAAGGATCAATCGTCTCTGTGTGTTGGATATGAATGTGAGGATGATCAGACGCATAAAATGTGTAGGAATTAATTCTTAAATACATCAATAAATGTTGACGTTCAGGTACACCCTGAGAGTATGCAAGTACATACGTGAGGACATACGTAGATGTTTACGAGCATTGTATGTTCAATATTTGAGTGTATTTATAATGTATACGTATGTATATATACATATATGTGTATATATATATATACATATTCAAAATACATACACAAGTATACATGCTCACAAATCTCACTTGTTCATATTAATTTCGTTTGTGTATATGTACCTATAAGAAAAATATGCATATACACTTCTAACTTATACACACACACACACACACACATATATATATATATATATATATATATATATATATCTATATATATACATATACTGTATATATATATATATATATATATATATATATATATATATACATATATATACATATACTGTATATATATATATATATATATATATATATATATATATATATATATATATATATATAACCCAAAAAACTCTGCTCATATAAATATGACAAGGAAAAACCGGCTTCCTAAAGTCAACCTTCACTGAACACTTGTTTAAAAATGAATTTAGCCTCTCCTGAGAATATCAATTATAAATTATCTTTAAAATAGGTTCTACAAAAATTGTATCATTTAGATCCGTCTTTCAGAAATTAATTTAAACCCTCTATATTTATAACAGATTTATGAATTTGACATTTAAATAGAAAGCATTATAAAAACGTTAAAATAATAACTCTCATTCATACTAAATTGTCCTGTGATTAATATTACTTAGATAAAAGAACATTAACAATTTCTGAAGTCCATATTTTACTGCCTAAAAATACTATCGTTAGCACAAATAAGGAATGGCCAATTTCGATTACCATATTCTAAAATATCAAAATACTATTATATACACAAATGAAAATTGTCAATTTCGATGGCTATATTTTAGTCCAAAAAAAAAAGAGAGAATGTCCAATTTTAATTCCATATTTTACAATAAAAAATTACTGTCAATTGCACAAAAGAGAATAGCCAATTTCGATTGTTATATTTCAAAAAAAAAAAAAAAAAAGAGTATGGCCACAAACGGTCCACCTATTTTACTATCCCTAAAATACTATTATTTGCACAAATGTGAATGACTCAGTTCCGATGTCCATATGTTCCTAGACCGACATTATCATTATTCACATAGATTAAAATGGACAAATATAGTGTCCTTCATTTAATGATCTATTCTCCTAAGAAAGGATTTTTCTTCGTTGTGGTTTTTTTCGCTCACCATCGCGATGTCATCTTGGTTTGGGATTTGAAGTCTGTTGTTGAATGAATCTATATATTTGCGGGATTTTTTTGGTTTTTTGTTTTTGGAAGGGGAGGGGAGTGATTTCAAACTGCGTGGCCCCAGTATACGACATAAAAAAAAATAAACCTTACGTTTGCCTCTATCTCTCATCGGGAAGGAGGAGGGGGAAATTGACCCCTAAAACCGCCCTTAATTAAACTGGTAAGGGGAACCATATTGAAACGTTCAAGTCAACGTTTTATATGTAACATTTTCAAGGTCAAGATGGGAATGGTCTGATGAATACTGAAACTAAAATTACGGGACAAGAACTCTTAGACATCCTTGATTGGGAGCATAATAAAAGGGTATATATTTCAACTTAAGTCATTATGCGTACCTGTATTAAGGACGAAAATCTTCAAGATGTTACACGCGACAGAAAAAATAATGAATAAAGCAGATTTATCGATCTTGATGCAAAGTAGAAATGTTATCAATGGGACCACCCAAAAACAGACACCCCCCCCCCCCCCCCCGTCCTCCTCGCCGTGATATGATGGATCTTAGAGAAATAACCTCTTTATGAGGTTTAGAGGTTTAGAGAGGCAATTGAAATGAAAAAAAAAAAAATGTACGTTAGCTGTTGAGTTTTTCTATATATATTTCGTATGCATTATCTCATCTATTATTTCAAAGAATTGTTTCATAAATATATCACAAATCCATGAATATATTTGCTTTAGTTAACATGATGTATAATTATCAAAAGAAAGTGATAACCCAATATAGTTTCAACCCTATAATCGTTATGATATACAACCGTGATTTCTCTTCTATATGTTGGTCAGTTATTAAAGGTGTATTTGAACAACCAGTTTTGAACTTTTAAATGACAAATAAAAAGTAAGTCATATGATAAAGAAATCGCATAAATCAATGAATATATTTGTTCTAGTTATAATGAAGTCTAATTATCAAAAGAAATAGCGACCTCCAATATAGTTTCGACCATATAATTGTTATGATATACTGTAAATTTCCCTTTTATATGTTGGTCGGTAATTAAAGGTGTATTTCAACTAGCCTTAAACTCTAAATGACAAGTGAAAAGTAACTCATATGATGAACCAAATATGAGACAATGGCAACCGTAAACAAACAACGAATTTCATCAAGAACTTTTGAAGTGTACCGTCATGTATAAAGAAGCCATAAAACTGATGATATGCTCAAAACAAACTCATATTACTGAAGATATTAGTCATGGAATATTTAATCTTCTCTTTAGGAAAGAGATATGTTCAGAGGGAAAAGTTCGAAGTTTGGCGTATCTCACAAAGCCGTACATCTTGAAAAGGATTTGTTTCGTGGTAGGCTTTAGTCTTCATAAGATTATTTTTACAAGTTGACGCAAACTAGTAATTACGTTCAAGAAACTTTGGAAGAAAGGACTACTTTCGCGTGGATCAAGGGAAACATGAAGAGCTTGTTAAATTACTTCGAGAAACTGTAAATTAATTATTCTAACTATAAACAAAGTACAAAATGAAGTAGAACGGTCGAGATTATGTTAGCAAAGTAAACATCGTTATACAATACTCCTGAAAACAATTTTCCAATTTAAGGACTTACAAGATTACGGTAAACCTACACTGTTAAAAATTTGCATTAAAAAACGGTAAAAGCCAGGCAACATTTATTCCAGGATTTTTACCGTTTTAAAAACGGATATATTGATGTAAAGGAATGATATTACGGTCACCAACCCGTAAAAGATAATAACAAAGCAAGATAAAATTACAGTCGCCTGTATTTTACTGAAATACGGCTAAGAACGTTATATTTTTACGGAGAATTTCCGATTAAAATTACAGATTTTTCTAACAATGTACCTAAATTAAGAATAACAATTTACGTGGCAAGCGAATCTAAATGATAAACTCCTTGTAGAACCTATTTTAAAATAGAAGTAGCTATTGTATTCTCAGTTCCAGTCCCCGTTTTCAACTTGTTTATTCCATCACTTTTAAAAAGCAACTGTGTATTTTTCTACCAGTGCCTAATAGTTTCTCTTTGGCTTACTTATATGGGCATTTCACTTAGTTTTGTACTGTTTTTATAGTACATAGTATGTGTGTGCGTGTGTGTAAATGTATGTTTGTATGTATGTATGTATGTATGTATGTATATATATATATATATATATATATGCAATTTTTATATATAAATATATGTGTATGTGTATATATATACATATATATATATATATATATATATATATATATATATATATATATATATATATATATATATAATATATGTATATATAATGTACAAATTCGTACATATCTTGTAGATATGGTATATATACACATATATACATATGTATAATGTATGTATATAAATGTATATATACATATATATATATATACATATATATATATATATATATATATATATATATATATATATATATATATATATATATATATATATATATATATATATGCACGTACAAAGTATGTGAGTGTGAAAATGTGCAGCATAATACGAGATATAGATGAAACACTGAATATCCAGTACCACGAGCACACACAATAACTAACGAAAAAAAAAAATCTTATGCGTATTTTCCTATAGCATTTAATATGCAAACGCATGAATACAGCTCCAAATCTATATTTTTTTCTTTTTTTTTATGTGTAAGAGAATTCTTAGCACACTTCCTTACTAGGCTTCCATCACCGTATGTTCGCAGGAATATGGAATGTGTTCAAATGTGATATGTTCGTTAAATGTTGTACCTTGTGGTTGTTGATGTTGTTGGCTGATGTTGTTGATGTAGTTTGATGCTGTAGTTGTGGTTCATTGGTACATTTTCTTTGTTATCAATTTGTTGCTTTTTTTTTCATTTTGAATCATATTTTTTGTTTTAATGCTTACTTTATATATATGTTCTGATTTGATGCTCCGTGATGCTTAGTTCAGCATTCTCATTCTCCCCCTCCCCCCCTCGTCAAAAATAAAAAAAGGTATTGCCTTTGTTCGCTATTCCATTTTATTGTTGTTGGTGTTCTTAATGCAGTTCCTGCTACTAAAACATCATTGTTTATGTTGTCGTGTTGATGTTGTATAAAAAATACCATCCAAACGTCTCTCTCTCTCTCTCTCTCTCTCTCTCTCTCTCTCTCTCTCTCTCTCTCTCTCTCTCTCTCTATGGCTTCTCAGATAAAGCACGGGATAAAGCGGGCCCATGAAAGAACACATTAGTTATAGGAAGGTAGACGATGACACTCAGAAGTATTATAGAGTTCATTCACCGTTATATATACAGTAATACACACACACACACACACACACACACATATATATATATATATTATAAATATATATTATATATATATATATACAGTATATTTATACACATACATATATACATTATATATATACACATACATATATATGCATATACTATATATATAATGTACATATATGCAATTTATATATATCTAAATATACATATGATTGTATAAGTGTATATATATCTATACCTATACAAATATAACATGTATCTATATATGTATATGTATATATGCATATATATACATACATATATATACATATATATATACATATATATATATATATGCATATATTTCATGCAAATATATATACATGCATACATAAATATACAGTACATATATACATACATATATAGCTAGATAGACAGCTAAATAGATAGCCTGTGTAATAAAGTTACACTTACACAAACATACGGAACACAAGGCAAAACTGTTTATTTGGTTTAGTACATCACATCACCCCATATCATAACATCAACAAAATCAGGAGATTATTTTCAACGAGATAAGCTATCCTTCTCCCATAGGCTCCCCCCATCCACTTAACAAATCCTCTCATCGAAAAACTTTGTCTTAAAAAAATAACTGAAAACTGTGGAAGCAGTTTGAAATGAAATCTAAAATATATTGTAAAAATAAGTAACTGAAAATAAAATCGAAAAAAAACCACACTTTCCATTAATATATATGTTATAAATTTCTAGTCTGAGATAGACCATTCCCTCTCTCTCTCTCTCTCTCTCTCTCTCTCTCTCTCTCTCTCTCTCTCTCTCTCTCTCTCTCTCTCTCTCTCTCTCTCTCAGTATCTTCTTCCTGTCTTTTAATAACATCAGCAAAACAAAATGATCTGAATAGAAACAGAACATTGAAAAACCACATCAAACGTAAACTACGAACATATTATCAGCCCAATATTCTTCTTGTTTTTATCATCATTATTACTAGCTAAGCTACAACCCTAGTTGGTAAAGCAGGATGCTACAAACCCAAGGGATCCAACATAGAAAAATAGCCCAGTGAGAAAAAATATGAAATATTTAAAGATGAAATATTTCAAGATCACTAAAACGCTAAAATAGATCTCTTATATATAAACATTTGCTACAATTTGTAAACTTCTTTTAAGTTATCGAGTCGAATACGTTCCAAAGCTCTTTACCATCCTCTTGCAGATTTTTAATTAATATTAAGTAATAAACGATTGAAGTAAATAAAAAAAATACATAAGAAAAAACTATATTCCAAATTTTCTTCTAAGTTCAGAGATCAAAACGCATTTTGATAGATTGAAGTAATCTCTCACATCAAGAATTTTAAAGTTTCTTATTCTCTTCTTTAATAAAAAAAAATCAAGAAATGAAAAAAGAAAAAAATATGAAAAAATATAATATAGCAGTTATAATAAAAATAGAAAAAAATATAAGAATTGTTAAAAAATAATAATACTAATAAAACAATTTTACTTTTCAATTCAATATTCTTCCTTCACAAATTAATGCCTGAATTATCTCATAAGATATCCATCTTGTAATGTGGCATAGCGGATCCCTTCCCAGTACTTCTAACAACAATGGCAGAACAAACAAAAAATAATTTCAATTACCGGAAATGGAGAGAACAATTTATGAACCCCCAACTTTCATCTGCTTAAAATTACTAAGGGCAATACTCTCTTCACCCAACTACTAAGAGAAATATTTATCCCTCTTTTATACTTAACCCCACATTTATTCCTTTTACCGTCTTCCATCTTCTGTGTTATTTATGTTTTGGGAAATGAAGGACTAAAGATAATCCTGTTTTAAAAGTGCCGTTCGAATTACGACTTCCATAAGTATGGTTGTCATGGTTTCGTAAGTACAAAATTTTTTTATATCTTGTTTTTCTCTCTCTCTCTCTCTCTCTCTCTCTCTCTCTCTCTCTCTCTCTCTCTCTCTCTCTCTCTCTCTCTCTCTCTCTCTCTCTCTCTCTCTCTCTACTCTCTCTCTCTCTCTGTATATATATATATATATATTTATAAATATATACTTATATATATATATATATATATATATATATATATATATATATATATATATATATATATATATATATATACACATACACGAACACAGAAATATGAATATTTATCTATTTATCTGTCTATCTATCTATATACATATACATACACCTTTATATATACGTGTATATAATATATATATACATATATATAAAAATATATATATTACATACATACATATGTATGTGTATGTACTATATATTAGCGTGTATGATATTCATATATATCTCTCCCCTCTAAAGTAACAGTCTATCCATTCTGAATTTCCAATGATATAAAATTCTAAAAAAAAAATAAAAAAAAAATCCAATTTCGCTCTGATATAAAATCAAATGAAAACGAAATTAGATGCATTTCCAATCACTCTCATTCCGGACACACGCTGCTCGTTTAATCAAATAATTATTTTTCAATTAGTAATTGATAAATTAGGGATAAACAGATGTAACATTCTCTCTTTGGGCCTTTCTCTCTTTAATTCATGAAGACTGTTTTGTGTACCTATCCACTTTTGTGATTTAATTCTCAGTAGTATCTTGTTATCTTAAAAGTTAACGGAGAGTAATAGAGGAATCTTCTGTCGTAGGTAATTATCATAACTTATGAGACAAATATTTAGCTATATACAAGAATGATGCTTTTATGGGAAAGAAGATATTTTCTAAGAACGGGTTTCTAGGAGGCTGAAAAAGTTAGTACCAAAACTCGCGTAATGATACTACATAAAATAGTATATTTAAATATTGTTACCGATACTTTTTTTTTTTAAATAAAAATTATCTTATACCGAAGTTTCAGGAAAAAAAGACAAAATGAGATCAGTTTTAATTCAAGTTACCTTTATGTTAATACTAAGACTCTCTTGTTAAGGTTTGTCTCGAATTGCTTTAAGGTTAACCACTAAGACTACCTTAATGTTCAGCTCAAATTTCAATAGTTATATTGACATATTACGTAACTAATATTGAAATCAATAAAGAAAAAGTACACTAGAATACAGACTTAACTTCTAAAGTTATGATGACGTCGAATTAGGCCTGAAATGGACTAATTTGTAATTTAGAAGAATGAAAATGACTGATTATATATATATATATATATATATATATATATATATATGAAAGTCGAAAAACAGTTCATAAGAATGAACCCAACTGATAAAATATAACTATTACATCACAAAAATAAATGAAAATGACTAATACAATAAAGCAAGAAAAAACAATATTAAAGAAAAAATGGAAAACAACTTATAAGAACGAACCAAATTGATGAAATATAAAAATATTATATAACTAAAAATAATGAAGATGAACGAAATAGTAAGAAAAAAAGGAATAAACTCATAAGAAAGATTCTAGCTGATGATATACAAAATCATGACATTAGTGAACAGAATGAAAACAGCTGATACAATTAAAAATACTAAATCTAACCGATATTACAGTGAGATGTCCAAGACAAAAGCAATTCACTTCGTGCTAAAAGCCAGTCGACACTAACAGTTTCCCGAACTGATGTAACACCGAACGATTCTTGAACTTTGGAGAAAAGAAAAGCAAAGATACTACTGATAGGGCACACATGAACCAGAGGTAACATTAGAAATGAAAGACTATTCTCTCTCTCTCTCTCTCTCTCTCTCTCTCTCTCTCTCTCTCTCTCTCTCTCTCTCTCTCTCACTGCTAATTTACACATTATCTCCCAATTAAAATTTCTAAATTGTTTTGTCAAGTCTTCCAGGTTTGAATTATTGTTATGAGGAAAAATGAAAAGAAAACTATATCCTCAACGTAAATATTAAACCCATAAGGAGGATTTACCAAGTAATAATACATAATGAGGATTTACTAAGTTGATAAATACATAAGGAGGATTTACCAAGTAAAAAATACATAAGGAGGATTTAACAAGTAATAAATACGTAAGGAGGATTCACCAAGTACTATATACGTAAGGATGATTTACCAAGTAATAAATACATACGGAGGATTTATCAGGTAATAAATAAATAAGGATTTACCAAGTAATAAATACACAAGGAGGATTTACCAAGTAATAAATACATAAGGAGAATTTACCAAGTAATAAATGCGTAAGGAGGATTTACCAAGTAATAAATACATAAGAAGGATCTAACAAGTAATAAAAACGTAAGGAGGATTCACCAAGTAATAATTACGTAAGGAGGATTTACCAAGTAATAAATACACACGGGGAATTTACCAGGTAATAAATAAATAAGGATTTACCAAGTAATAAATACACAAGGAGGATTTACCAAGTATTAAATACATAAGGAGGATTTACCAAGTAATAAATAAGTAAGGAGGATTTACCAAGTAATAAATACATGATAAGGATTTACCAAGTAATAAATACATAAGGAGGATTTACCAAGTAATAGATACACAAGAAGGATTTACCTGGTAATGAATGCATAAGGAGGATTTACCAAGTAATAAATACATAATGCGGATTTACCAAGTAATAAATACACAAGGAGGATTTACTAAGTTATAGATACACAAGGAGGATTTACCTTGTAATGAATACATAAGGAGGATTTACCAAGTAATAAATGAATAAGAATTTACCAAGTAATAAATACATAAGGAGGATTTATAAAAAAAAAAAAACTCTGCCATTCGCAATCAATCATCCTACTCTAGCATTAAAGGGGAGACGCCCAACAAGACCTGACTAAGCCCCATAATCAATCACCTTCCAACTCATAATGGAGACGAAAGAGTCATTTCCTACTTGAAGAAAACATTCAGGCAGACCAAAAGGATTTCAATAACCCCCTCCCTCTATCCACTCCCCCGTCTCCGTTCCCCCCCCCCCCCCATCAGACACCCCCCTCCCCTCCCCTAAGCCAACATACGACAAGTCCGCTTCCACCAATCGCCTATCACTGTTTCTGAAAGTGGAGAGAATCCTGCTCCCTCCACCATCTCCCCTCCCCCAGGTAGGAGTAGGAGGAGGAGTTAGGAAAGAACCTCAAAATAAAAGGTCCTTCATCAAAAAAAGGGAATCCTTTTTTAAGGAAATTTAATCCTTCGTCTTCGAAGACATTCCTATATAAAGTTTAATATCCTTTTACCTTCACCCTTTATTCTGCTTTTCTGGAAGCTCAAGGCACGAGACACACTCTCTCTCTCTCTCTCTCTCTCTCTCTCTCTCTCTCTCTCTCTCTCTCTCTCTCTCTCTCTCTCAATTTTGTTACGATCTCACATCGATATTACCTTTGGTCTTTTTAAATCTTTCTTGGACCGTTCTCTCTATCTCTCTCCCATAAGTATTTTCAACCCGTTTGTCTTCAGTGGTTTCCCGGTCGTTAATTCTGTGAATCATTCAACCACCCTCTCTCTCTCTCTCTCTCTCTCTCTCTCTCTCTCTCTCTCTCTCTCTCTCTCTCTCTCTCTCTCTCTTTCTTGAGCTATAAGGCTCTGCAACTCGGGTGAAAAGACCAAGTCGGGCATACATGCCAAAATCAAACTAAATCTCCCGAAAGGAAAGCATATGAGGCACTCCTTTCTTAAAATGATTATGAAGGAAATAAATCAAATAGTGGATTATAGTTAAAATCTCAACAGTTATAAAAGAAGCTTTACTGGTAACCCCCCTCTCTTACGTCTTGTTGAAATAAACCCGAATTGTCACCTAATTTGGAACATGATTTAAAAGAAATGTCTTCAACTCTTTCGTGGCAAACCGGCCTCCCTCCCTCTTATGTCTTGTTGAAATAAACCCGAATTGTCGGTTAATTTGGAACACGATTTAAAAGAAATGTCTTTAATTTAACTCTTTCAAGAAAAACTGAATACCTGTATGTGCGAGATCATAGCTATAATTTTACTACATATGGATAAGAATGACATCAAGAACATCATCATCATCATCTCCTCCTATGCCTATTGACGCAAAGGGCCTCGGTTATAGGTCTATCGACCTCACGTGCATAGGATAGAGCAACGCTTCGTCTATCCATTCCTCCACTTCTAGAAGTGGGTTGGCCAAAGCACTAACCATTATATATTGCATTTATTCTTAGTGTTCAAAGAGTCAGGAGCTGAATATCACTCTCTAGATACGGCATTTTGGCTAACCCCCACCCCAGTACACTGGGATAGTAGGGCATATTCCTAACGTCTTCTCTACTTGCCTTACATACTTAACAACATTGTAAATAATGACATTCACATTCTCTTCATATTTATAAAAAAAAAAAAAAGTTCATAACCAGCCAATAGCCAAATCCACCCCATATTGGGTAGGCTGGATTTGTCATAGTTTTACTTCGCAGTTCCAATAAAAAAAAAAATATATATATATATATATATATATATATATATATATATATATATATATATATATATATATATATATATATATCACAATATATGAAAAGATCTTTAGTAGTTAAGATAGATAACTTTAAATCAATCAGTCTGAAGATACTTTGCATAGGTTTCTATGAATTCTCTAGAAAACTGAATGAGCAATAGTAATATTGGAACAAAGGCAATGAGGAGTTGAAAGGTGGTATATAAAATAGCAAGGATAAACTTATGACAATTATTTGTAAAGGATGAAACCTGATGAAATGGTAGTAAAACAATAAATAATATATTACGCATACGAATAAAATTATTAAGTAACAGAAGAGAAGATAAAAATGGAAATGGGAAAAAATAAAGATCAAAAGGATTCTATCAGAGTATACAAACTTCAAACCGGGAGATAGGAAGTAAGGGTATTAAGACAATAAATAATGTATTACGCATACTAGAAAAAATAAGTAACATAAGAGAAGATAGAAATGGAAAAGGGAAAAAAATAAAGATCAAAAGGATTCTATCAGAGTATACAAACTTCAAACCGGGAGACAGGAAGTATTAGGGTATTAGGGAAAGGCAATCAAATAGGGAGACGAAAATGCCATATTTAAAGGGGAAAGTTTCATCTGATGGGGGATCTTCTTATAGATGTGAAGGGAAGATTCAGCTTTAGAAAGGAAAATAAATAGAAAGCTGATGAAAATAAGGTTCAAGATGACTGAGAATGGTTGGTTATTATCATTATTGTTATTAATTGCTAAGCCACAACCCTTGTTGGAAAAGCAGAATGCTATAAGCCCAGGGACTCCAACAGAGAAAATAGCCCAGTGAGGAAAGGAAGCAACGAAGAATAAAATATTCTAAGAACAGTAACATTAGAATAAAAATCTCCTATATAAACTATAAAAACTTAACAAAACAAGAGGAAGAGAAATAAGATAGAATAGTGCCCAAGTGTACCCTCAAGCAAAAGAACTCTAATCCAGGACAGTGGAAGACCATGGTACAGAGGCTACGGCACTATTCAAGATTAGAGAACGATGGTTTGATTTAGCTAAATAGTGGCCACTGAAAAATTACAGTGCATTAAACCTTTGGGTGAAGAAGAATTGTTTGGTAATTCAAGTGTTGCCAGGTATATGAGGACAGAGGAGAATATGTAAAGAATAGGCCAGACTATTTGGTGTGTGTGTAGGCAAAAGGAAAATGAACCGTAACCAGAGGGAAGGATCCAATGTAGTAATAAACTTCAATAAGTGAGGAAAACTAGGAAACAAATTTGTATTTTTTCTAAGTGCAGGCATTAAACTCTAATGATTAGGGAAATTCATTACACTAGGTATGCAGTTAGTTGAAATAGACTTGCCTTCTCAAACATAAGGTTCAACACTACATGGTATTCTAAAAGTTTTATTCCAGCTGTGACCAAATTGTGAAATGATCTTCCTAATCAGATACTTAATCAGTCGAACTTCAGAAGTTCAAAGTTATTTCGAATGTTTTGTTTGTTAAACAGGCTGATATGAGTTTTTCTTCATAGTTTATATGTGACATATTTATTCAACTGTAGTTACTGATCTCAAGATATTCTATCATCTTAATTCATTACTTCTATTGTATAGTTCATTCATTTCTTAATTTTCCCTGTTGGAGCCCTTGGGCTTATAGCATCTTGCGTTTCCAACTAGGGTTGTAACTTAGCTAGTAATAATAATAATAATAATAATAATAATAATAATAATAATACGGCCAAATTATTAAAAAAGAATAAACATGGAACCAGAAAGAGACAGATATTGAAAAAGGGAAATCAAAAACGTGTGGGCATAGAAAGCTTATATCAAAAATGAAAAACAGAAAAAGCCTGAAAGAAACCCTGAAAGAGATAGTGGAAGTGTACAAAGTAACATCGGTAAAGGGAGATATGGTGGTGCAATCGATGGATACAAGGGATAACTGAAGAGGGAAAAAGCCTTCAAGCTCTGTCAAAGGACAGGCAAGAGAGAAGATAAGAAAGTAAATAGGCAGAAAAGGATGAACGCTAGAAGTGGGGCGGTAGAGGTAAAAACGATAATCTTTGGGGGAAAAGGTCCAGAAACTCGATGAAGAAGAGATAACGAAGTTGATATTCAGAGGAGCGAATTGAGCAAAGAAAGAGAGAAACGAGGTAAAAATATCAAAATAAATAAATCTTAAGTATGTAATAATGAAATTGGAAAAATTAGGAAAACTGAAACGGAGGAGGAAGATGTACTTTGGAAATCTAAGGAATAAAGGAAGCCAACTGTAGGAAGATTGTATTTTGAAGGGACTAATAAGGAAAGGGAAATTTGTAGATATATGGACAGAATAAAAAATAGAAATGTAATTCTCTATATAGCAGATTCTTTTACATAAAAAACTAAAGTACTTTAGAAAAGACATTACCACAAAATGCAAATGTGTGACTGAATTACATTGAAAAGATCCTATTTAAAAGAGAAAAATTGCAAAGATGATGTGTTTAGTAGCTGCCCAATGAAGATTGATCTCTAAACCCTAAAGGACTTGTAAATATTATAAAAAAAAAAAAAAGGAAAAGCAGATGAAGACCGATTAATTCGAAAGGTATTAGACTTGAAAATAGAATTCAGATTTAAAAATTATACTGGGAAAACAAGATATAAAAGACGATTAAGACCAGATGGGAAATTTGGCAATAAAATAAAAACATTAAAAGGCAATGGAGAGAATACGCTGAACATTACCTTGATAAGGCAAAATTATTATGTTTAATAAATTCAATGAAGACAACCAAGACAAGGAAATTGTTGTATCTCAGATGAGAAAAACGCTAAGATTTTAGTTTAAAAAAGTATGTGAAACAAATCTCATGGGATTCTATGTACTTAAAAGGTATTTCCAAATTTTGACTAAAAGTATTTTGACCATAAACAATTGTTTGTTCTACCTGATAGAGGTAGCTACATTTTCCTACCCCTTATCCACGTATATTAGCTTATGAGAGAGAGAGAGAGAGAGAGAGAGAGAGAGAGAGAGAGAGAGAGAGAGAGAGAGAGAGAGAGAGAGAGATTCAACTTTCCTTACATCCTTTGTTTTCAACAATGATGAGCAAATAAGTATTTAACGAATCAAATAAAAATCCCTTTGATTTAAATATTAAAGATTACTATTAACACCCTCAAGATATTTTTCCTTAACGTTTGTTCTTTCTTAATAAAATAATTACGAAACAAAGCATGAAATTGCGCCTGCGATAATACATACATATCTAACGTTCATAATAATTCCATTTAGAATTATCAAAATATAAACAGGCTACGCCTATCAACATCAGAAACTAGTGATAGCTTTGCGTACAGAATTTCACTGAAATCAAGCATCTGATTTCAGCATATACCGCATTCATTTCCCCGTAAATCTGTATATGATATTGAAGTTATAATCTGTTATACTGACGAGGATTAGATGGAAGAAGGAAAACCTGATATTGAGATAGTGTCTTGGAAATGTGGGATATATTGCAATCGAGGATAAAGCTGGAAGATGAATTAAACTCGTGGGTGTTGAGATGTCTTCATTTCGTAGATTATAAATACCGATAAAGCAATGACTAGATTATTTCGAGATGATCTGCAAAGTGAAGACTTCATAAATTACATGGTTTCTAACAAAAGCATTTACTGAAGATATTCAACTTGGAATAAAAATTCATACAAACTAACTATCGCTGTTCAGATATCGATATGTGGTAAACGATTCAGTCAGCTATCGAATCATAATCCTTTGTGATCAATGTTTACAGTTAATTATGGAGTTATAATCCTTTGGAATTAATGATCGCGGTCAAATATGGTGTTATAATTCTTTCTGATTAATTTTTATACTTAATAATTGAGGTACAATCCTTCGAGGCTATAATGTTCACGGTCAGTTATTGAGTTGTAATCCTTTGTGATCAATGTTTACAGTTCATTCTTGAGTTATAATCCTTTGGATTAATGTTTACTCTTAATAATTGAGTTATGTTCCTTCGAAGCTAATATTCACGGCCAGTTACTGAGTTGTAACCCTTTGTGGTCAATGTTTACAATTAATTATTGAGTTGTAATCCTTTGTGATCAATGTTTACGGTTACTTGTGGAGTTATAATCCTTTGGGATTAATGTTTACACTTAATAATTGAGTTAAGATCCCTCGAAGCTAATGTTCACCGTTAGTTATTGAGTTGTAATCCTATGTCGTCGATGTTTACAGTTAATTCTTGAGTTATAATCCTTTGGGATTAATGTTCACGGTCAGTTATTGAGTTGTAATCATTTGTGGTCAATAATTACACTTAATTATAGAGTTATAATCCTTTGGGGCTAATGTTCACTTAACAGTGAATATTAGCCTCAAAGGATTATAACTCAAGAATTAACTGTAAATATTGACGACACAGGATTATAACTCAATAACTGACCGTGAACATTAAGTATAAACATTAATCCCAAAGGATTATAATCTTTGGATTCATGTTTACAGTCAATGATTGAGTTATAGTCTTTTGAGGCCAATGTTAATGGTCAGTTATTAAGTCATAATCCTTTGTGATCGATGTTCATATTCAGTCGAGTTATAACTTTGGGGGATCAATGTCCACAGTTAGTTTCTGGGTTGTAATCCTTTGTGCTCAATATTCACATCCAGTTGTTGGCCTATAATCCTTTTGCGATTAACTTTCACAGTCAAATATTGAGTTATAAACGTTTGGGATCAATGTTCACTGTCAGATATGGAGTTATAATCCATTGGCATCAATGTTTTCAATCTGTATTCAAGTCATAATTATTTGGGATAAATATTTATTGTCAGTATGGTATTCCAGTGAAAATTTTAATATCTTACGAAAAAAGATTATTATTGAGTAATTCTTTTTTGTTGTTATGTAAAGAAGAACGAGATTAAATGATCTATCAGATTTACCATAATGATATATAATATCAGGACCCTGCTCGTTAATATCCCACTTTCTTACTTCCTTTGTATCTTTAAAATTCTATATAATATACTGTACCTGCTTGCGGAGCCCCTCTGCAAAAGCTAACCTACCCTTCTCTCTCTCTCTCTCTCTCTCTCTCTCTCTCTCTCTCTCTCTCTCTCTCCTCTCTCTCTCTCTCTCTCTCTCTCTCTCTCGTCATGACTACCAGATTAAATTCTGCCAAAAGTAATTCTGAATATCTGCCTTTCAATCTCTAGAAAATGATTCTAAAAATAATATAATATTATGTTAATTGTATTCATTCGTTGTATCACCATACATTTCGCTCACACTGCAATAAAAATGGCCTATACTTATTCCAAATGAATGAAATACTACACTTTTCTGAGATCTGGAGAAATTAATATCTTTTTTAAATACAAAATTACACATCAAATAATAAGGTTATTTGTCTAACTCATTTCATAAATATAGAGTTAACAGGGAAATTACATCTAATTTGGAGAGATATTTTTTATAAACAAAATAATGAGATTCATTACGTCATGTACTTTAAAAAGGGTAATTTTCAATAAAGAATTTTTCTCTAATCATAGAAATCTTCTCAGAAAGCGGGTTTTTAATAAAAAAAAATAGTAATAGAAAAAAAGGCTTCTTAAACTGTCTCAGAAAACTCAATAAAGAGAAATTTTTTGGGTCATAGAAATCTCAGCCAATTTCTCCGAAACTCAAAAAGGGGTTTTTTAATTAAAAAAAAAATAATAGTAGTAGAAAAAAGGGTTCTGATTTCTTGCGTTCCGAAACTCAATAAAGGGATTTTTTATTGGAAAAAAGTAGAAAAAGATGTCTTCTTGAGAAATTATGATTTCTTTCCGTATATAACGGAATTATCAAAGCGTCTCTAGGTTCCACCAACATCGGATAATTGAATATCAAAATCTTTCATCCTCTATTAACACTAAAGGTAAAAATGCCTCGGATGACATTAGGAAGAATAAGGTAACGGAGTTACTATACTACTAATATTTGGAATTAAATTTTAACTCTTCTTTATTATTAAATATTTTACTGTATTAATTATATTAATCGTTAGAATGATGTTTCAACAACACTTTTAATATGGCCGAATATAGGCCTATCTCGATTTCCTAACTGATACAATAATAGACTTAAAAGAAAAGGGATCCTTATTTAAAGTATTAACCTGAGTGAACATAGACATGTATCGAATTCCTAACTCATACATTAATAATATTATTACTATTATTAATTGCTTAGCTACAACCCTAGTTGGAAAAGGAAAATGCTATAAGCCCAGGGGCTCCAACAGGGAAAATAGCCCAGTAAGGAAAGGAAACAAGGAAAATAAAATATTTTAACAACAGTAACATTAAAATATATATCTCCCATATAAACTACAAAAACTTCAACAAAACAAGAGGAAGAGAAATAAGATCGAATAGAGTTCCCGAGTGTACCCTCAAGCAATAGACGTAAAATGTAAGAGGTCTTCATAGATCGTACACTCTTCTTTCACACACACACACACACACACACACACACAAACACACACACACACAAACACACACACACGCACAAAAATAAAAAAAATAAAAAAATAAAAATTCAACCGACGAAGATGCAGAAATTGAAGGATTTGAACCAGTAATTGCACGTCTCGCAAATAACCCCCTGAGCCAGTTCTCGCCATTTCACTTTGACCTTACCTTCACAGAATAAAAGTTGGAACGAGGAGTGAAAATAGGCCTAACTGGGAGTGCCAGCGTTTGTGGGTTTTTTACTGTGGCAACTGTGCGTAGTTTATCATTTAGTGGTCAAATGAAGGACGGTTGTTTTGTTTTATTTCTCTTCCAAGTTCCAGAAATAACTAGTTTTTTAGGCTCCAAAACAGCACTATAACCAGGAGAGCACTCTGAGAGTGCAGACCTCCACCACTACAGCTTTTTTCGGTCGACTTTTTTCTCGACCTTGACCTTGACCTTTACCCTGGGACTTTCAAAACTGAATCACCTCCACGTCTAAAACAATTAATTCCTAAAGGTTTCACTATTTCATAGGTAAAATTGTAGTCAGGAAGTTGTCCACAAACTAACAGGGGCAAAGCATAACTTCCTTCAAACTTCGCTGTCGGAGGTAATTAGCAGCACCTTTTCAGATTCCAGAATTGTATCAAGAAGCTTTCTGGCGCGCGCACACACACACACACACACACACACACACACACACACACACACAAAAAAAAAAAAAAAAAACTAGTAATGGTATGACTTTTTTAAAATACGAAAACAGCACCAGAACTGACCATAGCATTAAAAGCAGAACAAAATATATGAATTAGCTGTATGCACCAAAACAGTGCCCGAATTAGTTGCAGCCTTTTAAGCATTAAAACAGTAGCAGAATCAGATGTGGATTTTTATGAACCAAAATAGTAGGAGAAAAGGTTATAGCTTATAAAAAACAAAAACAGTCGTCAGAAATCTTTCGGCCTAAAAACCGTACCATAACTGACAATTGCTTTAGAACACTGCTAGAGTTAGCTGTAGGTTTTCAAGCACCAAAAAAGAGTACCAGAGTTGAGACTTTTATGCAAGCAAGCGTGGGAGCTGCGAGCAATTTCGCTCTTTTCTAAAAACAAGATCATTTTTTTCACACCGGATTAAATTCTTCATTACAAGACGTGGAACATGTTCATTCAGATAACCATTAGTGAGAACTTAGAATAAATTTTCAATGAAGTCAGTGTATTTGTCTAAATAATTTTCATTATTTTGTCTCTTTATTCATTTAGAAATGAGACAAAACCCCAAAGATTAGATATCACTATAAACAACCACTACCTGATGATATGGGTTGCGAATACCAATTACGTTCTTTATAAAGCAAACTGCAGCAAAAATTATCTTTGAACATTTGCATAAAGTAGACTACTGTATAAGCGCTATCCAAGAGACTGAAAGAATTGAATACCATATTGCTATACTTTAAAACAAAACTACACGAGTTGGGTCTTTTTATCAACTGTATTTCTATGAACGTGACTGCTATTTGTATATTATAAACACTATACTGGCAATGAATACTATACTGTACAGGTGATTGCCGTATTGGCAATGAAAACCATAGAAGTGGCTGTATCGTTAGCACTGAGCAATGTCATGGTGACTGGAGTGCTGGCAATAAACACTATCAAGGTGGTGAAAAAACACAATAATGATGGTGGTAGTGCTGGTAATAAACAATTTAAAGTGATTGTACTGTTAACAATTAACCCTATAAAAATGTCTGTACTTCAATTGTGGTTATACTGTTGGGAATGAAAACTATAAATATGTATTTCTTGACAAACACTTAAACGGTGATTGCAGTATTGGCAATACACACAATAATAATGATTGCATCATTGACAATAAAAACTATAATGTTAATTAAAGTATTGACATTAAACACCAAAAACTAAGCTTGTAATACTGACAACACAAAGTACATAACTGACTGCACTGTTGGCAAAGAACACCACATTGAATATTGTAGCTTTGGCAACAATGGTTGAAAGCCACCCATGCAACTAACATTCTAATGCACATATAAATTCCTCACGCCCATTAGCTCCCTGAAAAGCAACCGCAATACTGGCATAGGGCCAAGTTCAAAGTTACTTCTTCGAGAAGGACACCTCAACAGTGGAACCTCGAGGTTCTTCCTAGACAATTGAAATGCTATATATACATACATATCATCATCTCCTCCTACGCCTATTGACGCTAAGGGCCGTGTGTGGTCACTTGCCTTAGATAGGCAATGCGCATCACAAGGAACTGGCTATCCTTTGATGTATCTAGCCTATGAATTCTTTTAGAATTATCTGCCATATATATATATATATATATATATATATATATATATATATATGCATATATATATATATATATATATATATATATATATATATGCATATATATATACATATATATATATACATATATATATATGTATATATATGCATATATATATATATATATATATATATATATATATATACATAATCATAATCCTTTCGAAGAGAAGCTGAACTAGATTTGGTCATGTAAAAGGGATTTGCGTCGACGTAAAGTGAAAATCGGTGTCGTAAAACGAATGTAAATTATGTTAAAATGAATAGAGACCGAATTATCGTCCACAGGACATCACTGTGATGTGATGATCACTAAAACGACATTAAAGAATAAAAAGGATAAAAAATGAATAAACAAATAAATAAATAAACACCTAGACTTTTATCTTATCTTTCCCTCTGACCAAAATAAAGAAAAAAAATAGGAATTTCAACATTTTTTCTTTCAAGACCAAAGGAATTACTGTTGCATTAGTGCTGCCATTATCAGAAATAAAGGATTCTGTAAGCAACGTCTTTATTATAAAATTAAATAATCTTTACAATTTTTCCCATAATAGATAAGATTATGGCATAGACACGAGAAGGCCTCTACAATAGAGGTAGTTACCTTAATTAGTTGTAACTGAGGTAATAAGTAATAATAATAACAATATTAAAATTAAACCAAAAGTAGATAATATCCAAGAATAAATAAGTCTTACAAACAAGTTATTTGCTTACAAATAAATCTCAGAGATAAAGAAAGACACACTGAATTATTACCTATATGTTCTGTATTATACATATATATATATATATATATATATATATATATATATATATATATACATACATATACATATATATATATATATATATATATATATATATACTCTCTCTCTCTCTCTCTCTCTCTCTCTCTCTCTCTCTCTATATATATATATATATATATATATATATATATATATATATATATTTATATATATATATATATATATATATATATATATATATATATATGTATTTATATATATATATATGTATATATATACATATATGTATATATGTATATATATACATATATGTATATATGTATATACATACATATATATATATATATATATATATATATATATATATATATATGCCGGTACATACATAACTTCCATCAAAGCTACGTGAATGGAATGACAAATTCAAGTTGTAATATGTGATTTGACAGTGGACAATCAGGATATTCTACGGATTTAGTTTGGCTATGTCTTTCGTGTTAAAAACCAAAAGGGATAAATGTTTACCAATTAAAACGTTATTCCAAACCAGGGAAATAAAGGAAACGCTATGAAAACGTTTGCATATGTGGTTTAATGGCACTTTTTTTATTAGCCTCAACTTTACTCTTCGTGCGACTCTCTCTCTCTCTCTCTCTCTCTCTCTCTCTCTCTCTCTCTCTCTCTCTCTCTCTCTCTCTCTCTTGACTGGTATGTGCACCTCCGTCTGTATGTATTCCAAGACCTGCTTATGGTGTGGGGAATTTTCTGTACAAACGAATGAATATCAACCTCCCTATTACTGGCTTTGTATAATATCCCTTAATTTTCATTTACATTTAGTTCCGATTTTATTAATTTTCGCGTCTCTCGTGTGGACGTCTGCCAGCATGCTTCCTTTCCTTTTTTATTATTTTTACATTGCGAAAGAGAGCGTCTGTTCCTTTGAATCTGTCTTTTTCCAAACCTTTTTATTACATGTTCGTTGTCTTTGATTGATCCTTTCTTCCCGAAGTTACCTTATTAAATGGAATATCATTGATATGATGGAAATATATTTCAATCTCTGTAATTGAATCATAATATTTACTATGAGAAATATATTTTTTATGACTTCACGTGTCTAACGTACACGTAAAAGCTCACAGCGATAAATTAGTAAAAAGTACTGACCAGGTGAAAACATGACCTAGTAACTGGATGAATAAAAGGTATATCAACAAAATGTAACCACTATTTAGTGACCAGATGAAAATACTACAATCTGGTAACCAAATGAAAACACGGTCTAACTAGAAAAGCACTCTGAGTGTGCAGACCTCCGCCACAGCAGCTTATCTTCTAACTAGTTAGAAACAAGCTAAATGAAAACAAGTTCTACTTAGAAGATAAAAATATGATCGACCGAGTAGCTGTAAAAACTATCTCCTATTCGGATGAAAACACCATCTGCTAACTAAATAAACACAAGGTCTACTAAATAGAGGATGATAATTTTACAAACCAGATGAAAAAACTACTAACAATAAAAAAAACACGATCTACTAAAAAAAAGAAACACGGTCTGCTAACCACATGAAAAACTGATTTACTAGCCATATAAAAACGTGGTCTGTCCAGATGAAAACATAATCTAAGAAGAAAATACGATCCACTAAATAAATGAATATACGATCTACTGATGATGAAAACACAGTCCAATTATTAGATGAAAACATGGTCTGCAAGCCAGATAAAAACACGATTTCATAATTAGCTGAAAACATTGACCTATTATGATAGCACGACCTTCTAACAAGAGTGGAACATGATCCACTAGCTAGATGAAAATAAGATTTACTAACCAGATGAAAACGTAATTCACTAAACGATAAAAACATCTGCTTACACAATCCGCAAACTTTATGAAAACACAATTCTCTAAGATGAAAACGAGATCTACTAACCATTTGAAAACATGGGCTACTTAACTAACCTGATGAAATTAAGTCTTTTAAATAGATAAAAACACTAGATAAAAACCTTATCTTTAAATCAGAAGGAAAAAATTTACAGACTGGATGAAAATCTCCATCTACTGAAAAAATCTTTCAGTAACTAGATGAAAACACAAATTAATAACCAGATAAAAATATGATCTACTAGCCGTATGAAAATACAATTTACTAACCAAATGAAAACATTATCTTTTAATGAGATAAAAAAAAGACATTTTAACCAAAAGAAAAAAGTTTAACTTTTAACCACCTGTAAACATGAACATGTAACCAGATAAAAACAAATTCTTATAGCCAGGTAAAACAAGGTGTACTTATATTTTACGGAGCTTTTAACCATATTAAAAAAAAATAATCAGATAAAGACACGATCTATTAACCAGATTAAAATCAGGTTTATATGGAAAGACCTTTTAACCAGATTAGAAAACTATACTAACTAAATTATAAAACTTTTTCCCCGGTTAAAAAACATCTTTTAATTAGATTAAAAAAAATCTAACCAGATTACAAAAAATTCTAACCAGAATAAAAAAACTCTTAAACATATTAAAAAAAAATTCAACCAGATGAAGACACGATCTATTAACCAGATTAAAAAAGGTTTATATGGAAAGACCTTTTAACCATTTTAGAAAACTATACTAACTGAATTATAAAACTTTTTCCCAGATTAAAAAAACATCTTTTAATTAGATTAAAAAAAAATCTATCCATATTACAAAAAATTCTAACCATATTAAAAAACTCTTAACCATATTAAATTTTTTTTAACCAGATGAAGACACGATCTATTAACCAGATAAAAAAGATTTATATGAGAAGACCTTTTAACCAGCTGAAAAAGATTTTTTACCAAATAAAACCAAGATCTTTTAACCAAATTAAAACAATCTTCCTACCATGCGAAAGTAAAAAAAAACATCTACTAACCAGATAAAACGAGATTTTTAACCAGATGGATACAGGGTCTATTAATCATATGATAATATGACCTACTAACCATTTAAAAACATTATCTAATAACCAGATTAAATACGATCTAGCAACCGTATGAAAACACGATTAACTCACGAGATAAAAAATAAAATTAATATTCAAGTAAATTTTGGGTAACAAAAGTAAAGAGAAGCGACACCAAATCCAGATAATACATTTATATACAAACTAAATGTCTAAATAAGGCTGGAAGTGACAGGTATAATCCATATATGATATTTCACGAGATAAAAAATAAAATGAATATGTGAGTAAATTTTGGGTAACAAAAGTAAAGAGAAGCGACATCAAATCCAGATAATACATTTATGTACAAACTACTTGTCTAAATAAGGCTGGAAATGACAGGTATAATCCATATCTGATATTTCAAATTATAGCTAACATAACAAACCGAACATTTCAAACGAAATAATTATTCTAATTTCATTATTATATTTCTTACTTGAAAAAAAAATTCTGCTTGTTCGATATCCAAAAAAATGAAGGTAGCCTTTTCATTGGTTGCTTATTATTATCCTTCATTTCAATAATATTTGGCTCATCTTTATGGATTAATAAATCATATTACATCAAAACCATAATCAAAACATATTTTCGAAACGAAAAACGCCCCCGTTGAGTTAAGCATCCCACAAATCAATACAGACTTTTACTTGTTAGACTCCATGAAGGGAAAATCAAGACCAAAATAACAAATCAGTTCTATTGGCTAGTCTTTTAGATGGAAAAATGAAGACTAAAATATATAGAATTCTTCTCTAGATTGGAAGTGAACACAAAGCCGTGTTTGTTGCCCAATTACCTCCACATCGATTGAGAAAAATCTAAAAAGAAATTTCTCCTCAAGGACTATTATGTAAGACAAACAAAGACTCGAAAGTTCTTTAATGTCGTCGAACAATAATTCGGAAATCTAATTAAGGCTTTCTTAAGAGAGAGAGAGAGAGAGAGAGAGAGAGAGAGAGAGAGAGAGAGAGAGAGAGAGAGAGAGAGAGAGTATAAACTTGATAGAAATAAAATCCTTTCGAATGCTGTAATTAAGCTATATGGAAATTCGAATACCTTATTGAATTCGATAAACAATAAAGTAATTCACACTGACCATTATTGAAGAAGATAGGAATTTACATACGAGATTGATAAATTCGTTTTACTGGAACAAATGTTACCATAGATATTAAAAAAGAAATACTTGTATCTGATCATATATACAAGTGAAACCATACTATAAAATAAATAAATAATTCATATTTGTTATTATTGACGAATGTAGGAATTAGCACGATATTGAAACAGAGGATTTACTGAAATAAATGTTATCATTGTTGATGAAAAACTTGTATGTGATCATATATATAACAAGTGAAACCATACCGTCAAATAAATAAATAATTCATATTTGTCATTATTGACGAATGTAGGAATTAACACGATATTGATACAGACGATTTACTGGAGCAAATTTTATCATTGATAATGAAAAACTTGTATGTAATCATATATATAACAAGTGAAACCATACCGTCAAATAAATGAATAATTTACATTAGTCATTATTGAAGAATGTAGGAATTAACACTAAATTGATACTGTCGATTTACTGGAACAAATCTTATCAGGGTTAATAAAAAAAAAAAAACTTGTATCTGATCATACATACAAGTAAAACCATACTGTCATATATACGAGAGGGCTGAGACGGCAAGTCCTAAAGGCAAAGACGTCACGTACCGAGGGAAAGATAGAACTCAGGGATATTTCATTCCCTAAACAAGAAACACTGATATTCTGTTGATAACTCAATTAACGAACAGGCCTATCTAGATCTGCCTAAAGAAGCTGTTGCACCCACAGGGAAAAATTACATTTGAAATAAGACTCCATTAAATGACTACTATATTTAGAGCGAATGTAAAGTAATGCCATTATGTATCACATACTTGAAGGTTATAAAACACATTACAGTAGACGTCAGGGAATAATAAGAAGTGATAAAGTTCCTAAGTTGGGCATTAGATTTTAATTAAAGAGACTAAATCCCATTATCACGATTTATCACCCGGTTTTAATAAAATTTACATGTGTTATGTATATGTATAAAAGAAGGATTGATATTTACTTTTGATTTTATTGAAAAAAAAATTAAAAATTAAAAATAAAATCGATTTTATTCAATATTTCTAAAGCTATTGCAATGAAATTTATAACAAAGGAATTTTATCATTTGAGGAATATCTTACTACCAGATTATCTATAATAAAAATCTAAAATTTAAAGTATTTTTTTCTAGTTTTTTCACTTTCTAATTTTTCTAAAATAGCTTTTCCATTGATCTAAAATCTCTCGGTAAATAATTTTTTTTCTCGTTTAAACGGTATATCTAATTTTAGAATTTCCCTGCACTCAAAAGATTTGACCATTTAAAAATAGAAAAACGTGAAACGGAGAAAACAGCTTTAAAAGTAAATTTGCATTTATATCTGATTTCCCACGATTGCTCGCTCTTTAACGGAATTATAAATTATTCAAAATTTTTGCATTTTTTTCCTATTCAATGGTATACATACTTTTAAAATTCATCCAAAAAATAAGGAAATCCTCATAGATTAATTGAAAAAATCCTGAAACCGAATTTTTTTCTGAATTTCCAAGAGAGAGAGAGAGAGAGAGAGAGAGAGAGAGAGAGAGAGAGAGAGAGAGAGAGAGAGAGAGAGAGAGAGAGAAATGATGGGGGTTAAGTCGGCTTAAATCTTGTACGACCCTCAATGGAGAAAAAGTGCCGGGGGGAAAATGTAAGTGTTACTGCAGCACTTTCAATTAGGTTAACCCGACATAAAGTGTCATAACTGTCCTATGACCCCATCCCCTCCCCCTCCCTGCTCAGCCGAGTATAACGACCTTGAAAGGCAAATGGAAGAATTTGAGAGAGAGAGAGAGAGAGAGAGAGAGAGAGAGAGAGAGAGAGAGAGAGAGAGAGAGAGAGAGTAATTCTCATCTCTGCGGCACTGTTTTTCTTTTCTTTACTAGCCCCATAACATTGAATGGTGCTAGCCTAAGGAATGTTTTTGTAGTTAACACATAGACAATGTGTCCTTCAAACTTACTTGTTATTGGAATTATATATATATATATATATATATATATATATATATATATATATATATATACATATATATATACATATATATATATATATATATATATATATATATATATATATATATATATATATATATATATATATATATATATATATATATATATAACGAAATAAGTTTATATAATATAAAGAGAATGGCCACGTGCCAAAGAATCATGCAACAAATTTAAAAGTCCAGGATAAAGGAAAATTCAAATGTCTTTAACACTGTACTATAATACAGTCAAGACTTGCCAGATTACCAGAGGTGCAAGATTTTCCATACCGCCTGTCACTCTTAAATGAATAAAAAGAAAAAAAAAGACACGCTATAGATCTATCCTCCAATAGATTTATTAGATTTGAGAATGAAACCCTCAGAGGGATATTAGGAGTTAAATGCCAGGACCGGATTAGAAATGAAACTATAAGAGAGATTACTCGAGTACCATATGTGGATGAGATCATGATGAGGGGTAGATGGAGATGGTTTGGACATGCTCTTCGCACTCCCCAAGAGAGAATAGTTCACCAAACGTTTAACTGGGCTCTACAAGGCACTAGAAGAATTGCAAGACCCAGGCCTATATGGATTAGGCCTATAAAGCGCGAAGTAGATGATGATGAATGGAGAAGTATTGAATTAAAAACTCTAAGACAGAGACGGCTGTCGAAATCTGACCGAGGCCCTTTGCAACAATTGCAACAACTCTCATCTTCATGATCTGAAACTCTCAGCCTTTATAACTGCACTCGAATAGAATTTACATAAAATAATCAGTTCAATTTTCACCAGCACCGAGTGAAAGATGGTCATCAAAAAGTAGCCACCAAATAAGTGTTTTGATTTCTAAAATTTAGGAAGTGGCCAGGCGCTGGGACAAGAAAGTCCATTCTGAGCCATTCGAACCTGTACAAGCAGACTATCACATTTCCCTGTATAATTAACAGGGATTACGAAAATCAATTAATTAGACCTAATGACATATTCCATATATGTATACTGGTTTCATTACCAAAGGTCAAAGACTACTTGGTAGAAAAAGAACTGTTATAAAAAGGCATAAAATCAATAACTATGATAAAAAAAACCCACAAATTTTTGGTGTAAAAAAATTTCATAAACAGATATTCATTCGAAGATGATGTGGTAATTACAAAAAAAAAAAAAAGATAAGTAAATAAATAATCATCTTTATAATTTTCATGTGTAAAATGTTCACGTCAGACTTACTTAATTAGTAACAATTCTCTTTAATAATGAATGATTCAGTGAATTGTTCATTTATTTATAATTCATTCAAACATAGCAACAAATGTGATTTTTTCTAAAAATGAAAAATTCACAATATAATATTTTGCATTTATGTTCGTATTTAGCAAAGAACGACGATGATGATCGTGGAAAACAGAGCGAGAGCAAAATGCATAATGAGGGAACGACTTTTAAAATGCCACCTTCATATTTTTTTTTTTTTTTTTTTTTGGTCTGTTCTGTTAACTTCGAGCAATTAAAACTTTGTCTCGTAAAACCAGGAAAAACCGTAATGCCAGCCTTAATTTAACCTCTTTATATATTCATTTGTTTCAAGTAAAATTACTGGATTCCTTTAAAGGGATCAGTGAAAAATTATTTGAAAAACATTAGCAGCTTTTAATTGTCAATAAATTAGAGTCTGGTTTGGATGGAAATGATTTTATTAAGGCTTAAAAACCATGAAAATTGATCTATGAAATCCTGCTCATCGAGAAATTGAAATACTTGGAAATTCTAAAATCCCTATGCAGAGAAGCAAACTATCTGAGCATTAATTAAAGATTTCTTATCCTAAGTTAAAGCAAATTAAGTCTCTACTTGAAATCCTAAAATTGCTATATAAAGCAAACAATCTGAGCATTAATTAAAGATTTCTTATCCTAAGTTGAAGCAAATTAAGTCTCTACTTGAAATCCTAAAATCCCTACATAGAGAAGCAAGCTATCTCAGCATTAAATAAGGATTTCTTATCCCAAGTTAAAGGGAATTAAGTCTTCTTGAAATCCTAAAATTGCTATATAGAGAAGCAAACTATCTGAGCATTAATTAAAGATTTCTTATCCTAAGTTAAGGCAAAATAAGTCTCTACTTGAAATCCTAAAATTGCTATATAAAGCAAACAATCTGAGCATTAATTAAAGATTTCTTATCCTAAGTTGAAGCAAATTAAGTCTCTACTTAAAATCCTAAAATCCCTACATAGAGAAGCAAACTATCTCAGCATTAAATAAGGATTTCTTATCCCAAGTTAAAGGGAATTAAGTCTTCTTGAAATCCTAAAATTGCTATATAGAGAAGCAAACTATCTGAGCATTAATTAAAGATTTCTTATCCTAAGTTAAAGCAAATTAAGTCTCTACTTGAAATGCTAAAATCCCTATGCAGAGAAGCAATCTATCTGAGCATTAATTAAAGATTTCTTATCCTAAGTTAAAGCGAATTAAGTCTCTACTGGAAATCCTAAAATTGCTATATAGAGAAGCAAACTATCTGAACATTAATTAAAGATTTCTTATCCTAAGTTAAACCAAATTAAGCCGTAGAGCCTTTTTCTTAATCCTTAGTGTTTCTCTGTGAAGAAAATTAGATTTCATTCATACAATCTTCGTCTTTGAATAACGACTAAATGTTTTTCGTGCACCATAAAACATTGAAAGAAAATCCATCTCAAATAGTGAATAATAGATTTTTGAAATGTGTGAGATCATACAAATGGATTGATAGAATCGCCCATTATAAGAAACGAGGAATGCTTTATATTAACACCTAAAATAAGGAAAATCTATCACTTCAAAACCATTTGTGTTATGAAAATAATGGATGATTTCAAGTATAAAATGGACAAAATTAATACTTCAATTTGTTCGTAAATAAATAATAAGAGGATTCTGATTGTTATCAAATGATATCATTTAAAGCGTAATATATTGATAATGGATCCATGCGAACTCGGTGTGTAAGAAATGAAACCGAAAAGTATCTTGATATATAAATGAGAACGGATTTTAACACAGACGATTTTTTTATTGTTTAGATTCATAACAATTGATAGATAGATTCTACATAGTTATGAAATACATCCATAGAATATTGTTACTTTTTATGAAATACTTCCATAGAATATTGTTCCTTTTTACATAGTTACGAAATACTTCCAAAGAATATTGTTTCTTTTTACATAGCTACGAAATACTTCCGTAAAATATTGTTGCTTTTGACATAGTTTCGAAATACTTCCATAGAATATTGTTCCTTATTACATAGTTTCGAAATACTTCCATAAAATATAGTTCCCTTTTACATAGTCACGAAATACTTCCATAAAATATTGTTCCTTTTTACAGTTACGAAATACTTCCATAAAATATTGTTCCCTTTTACATAGTTACGAAATACTTCCATAGAACATTGTTCCTTCAGAAAAAGGATGGACGACTATTCATAGGAGCAAAATAATGAAAATGGATACCTCGTTACTGTAGAACCTAAGGGTACTATTCTCTATGGATTAAATTCCTGAAAAATGAATCTATGGAAGAGCCCTGCATCAATTGATTAAAATGGATAGGGGAAGGATTCTTTATGAAGTAGAGCCATTAAAAGGGATCCTATAGATTATCCCTACTTCATAAAAGTCTCATAATAATGTAAAAAATAAAATAAAAAATAAATTAAAAAAAATCCTCATATTTTCATACTTAATGGAAGAATTCTTTGCGGAGTAATGATTCCATATCAATATAATTTCAATTGTATAAAAAAAATAAAACCGAACGATCCTTTATTGTTCAAGATAACGTCTCCCACTTTCAGAAATGAATGGAAGCCTTCTTTAGGTTATAAAGAATGGGAATAGACCCACAACTTCTTTATTTACATATGAATGAAAGATTTTCTGATACTGAAGATTCCTGACAACTGAATTTAAATCTTCCAGATTGAATGAAAGGGTTCCTCCGAACGATAAATTGTGAAAATTTATCTACAAAGACTGAAACTTGACACTAGTCCCAAAGATTCTCACCCCTTAAAGAGATTAATGGAAGTGGTGGAAAAAAAAAAAAAAAAAAAAAAAAAAACCGAAGAATATTCACTTCTCGGGGATACGTACGAAAGGTCCTTAAGTCCTTGAACGGTCTATATGGATCTACGAATTTCCAGATTTAAAGAAACAAATGGAAGGCTATTTAAAATATAACACTTAAAATCTAATGTGTTGTTTCGTTTGAACGTGAAACCCTGAACAGGTTCGTTAAAAAGGCTCTTATTCTGAGGCATAAAATGTTAGAGATGGATCAGAAGCGATAGAGGTTTCCTCTACATAATCAGTTAGTAGGAAAACTCTTTGAATACAGGCTGAAAAATATGAATTTTTAGGGTTTTGTAAGACATAAAAAATCTTGACAATAGATAGTCAGGAAGTCTAAGAACAGAATACAAGTTTTCTTGTGAAATTAAAATCGAGAGAGTCGATCCAGTGAATCTGCTTTGAGAATCAAATCGAAATTTCTTACAGTAGTAGTAGTAGTAGTAGTAATAATAATAATAATAATAATAATAATAATAATAATAATAATATACATGTGAAATTAAAATCGAGGAATCTGTTTTGAGAATCAAATCGAATTTTTTACAATAATAATAATAATAATAATAATAATAATAATAATAATAATTTACAAGTGAAATTAAAATCGAGTGTCGATCTAGTAAAACTGCTTTGAGAATCAAATCGAAATTCCTTACAGTAGTAGTAGTAGTAGTAATAATAATGATAATAATAATAATAATAATAATAATAATAATAATAATAATAATAATAATAATAATAACAATAATAATACTGGCTATGATTTAATGGACATTCCCTCTTAAAGGTTGTTCTTCTAGATAGTTACCAGTATTAAAAAAACTAGTCTTTAATAAGGTTTGTTTTTCCATAAGAATATATAATCATACTTCTTAGAAGCAAAAGGAATTCTACCATACAAATGCAGCGCCCTCATAGAATCACCTTACGTGAAAAAAACCTATACGAAAATAAATAACTCTTCCATATACCTTTATCACTATCACCGATTCACCAAATATGAAACAAGTAGAAAAATAAAATAAGGTCATGTGAACTAATCATTAAACCATATTCATACAAATAAATTCACCGGATGTTTGCGTAGCTTTATATATTCCAAGAAATATCCTTCCACCTTCATGTTACTTTCCCCACATTCTTCCCGAGATTATATTTTATGTTGTGTATGTGAACCTTTACCTTTATTTTTCAGACTTCTCACAGACCTTGCTCTCAAAGAGAGGAGAACTGAGAATTTAGAAATCTCCACAGCAACACAGTCGCCTTACACAGTAACTTTAAGACAGCGCCTCTTCTGCCCTCACCCACACACCAGGAACACTGGGCCCTATTACAATCTATTTTGCAACATCTGCTTCAGTACTGTACTCCTATTACTCTCAAAACCACCATAAAATTACCAGGAACACTTGGCCCTATTATAATTTATTATTCAACATCTGCCTAAGTACTGTACTACTATTACTGTCAAACCCACCAAAAAATTACCAGAAACACTTAGCCCTATTATAATTTATTTTGGAACATTTCTTTAACTACTGTACTACTATTACTCTCAAACCCACCACAAAATTACTAAAAACACTTAGCCCTATTATAATTTATTTTGCAACATTTACCTAAGTACTGTACTACTATTATTATCAAACCCACCACCAAACCACCAGGAACACTTGGCCCTATTATAATTTATTTTGCAACATTTCTTTAACTACTATACTACTATTAATCTCAAACCCACCACAAAATTACCAGGAACACGTGGCCCTATTTTAATTTTTTTTCCAACATCTGCCTAAGTACTGTAAAACTACTACTCACAAACCCACCACCAAACCACCAGGAACACTTGGCCCTATTATAATTTATTTTGCAACATCTGCCTAACAACTGTACTACTATGACTCTCTACATTATGTATTTCATTCTGGTCACACTCTTTTCTCACACGGCTTCAAAACTGCCCACAGCACTGCACTTAAACTCGCCAGTGCCGCTTTTGTGTTTGAAAAAAAGCATTGACTGCATTGCAACATCTGAAGAGAAAAAAACTTAAGAAAAAAAGATTCTTTAAAAAAGCGTGATGATGACGGAAATGTAGCTATTTATGAGTATTGTGATAAGATTATATTATGTTTGTTTCTTACGTAATTGTAAACCCCATTAAATTCAAAACTTTTAATCGATTTAAAACAAAAATAATATAAAGACCATTTGTTGAAATTAGTGACGCCGTTGTCCTCTGTATATTTCATGTAATTATCAAAAGTCTTTGTATTGTCCACGCGGGCTTAAATATTTCAATACATTGCCAAGTCTATATATATATATATATATATATATATATATATATATATACATAAAATATACCTGTATATATATATACGTATATATGCATATATATATATATATATATATATATATATATATATATATATGTATGTATATATATATATATATATATATATATATATATATATATATATATATATATATATATATATATATATATATATACATATATATATATATATATGTATGTATATATATATATATATATATATATATATCTGTATATATATACATATATATATATATATATATATAGATATATATATCTGTATATATATATGTATATATGTGTATTTGTATATATATATATATATATATATATATATTTATATTGTATATATATATATATATATATATATATATATATATCACTACTAACTATGATAAGTATTGACTATCCCATAAAGCTTACACAAAACGTAGAGACGATAAATGCTATTAAAAATCTACTAACATTGAAAATTCAAACCCCGACAATTAAAAAAAAAAAAAAAACTTAAAAAACCTGATAAAAAGTTACTTTTCCGTCCGCTTACCACACGTTTTCACAGCACCCTCAGATGAGCTTCTGACATTTCATTTCTTCAACTAGCCTCTCTCTCTCTCTCTCTCTCTCTCTCTCTCTCTCTCTCTCTCTCTCTCTCTCTCACCACGCCATTAACACCACAAACCTGGCATCAAAGTAACCAGTGTTTCCCTCCCCACAGCGGCGTGACGCTAGGGATTAATAAGAGGAGGTAAGACTTATTGCTTGCCTATATCTTTAATCCTTGCTTTGTCTACATCACCGTTAATGGAGATTCTCTTAGACGGGGATCTTTGGTCAACGAATAAAAAAAACTACTAAACAGATTGAGACTTTTTCAATGCCTTGTAGCAATCAGAGCCCTCGCATGTTCAGAAGGATATTGTAGGATGGGAACGATGGATTTAGTAGAGATAGAAGGAGGAGGAGGAGGAGATGGAGTTAGTATCCATCTATATACTCCCATCCTTAATATCCTAATGTAATTGGAATCCCTCTCATTTAAATAAAAAAGGATATTGTAGGATGGGAAGGATGGATTTAGTAGAGATAGAAGGAGGAGGAGGAGGAGATGGAGTTAGTGTCCATCTATATACTCCCATCCTTAATATCCTAATGTAATTGGAATCCCTGTCTTATTCAAATTAAAAAAAAAGTAGAAGAGGAGCCAATCGCACAAAGGCCGAAGTTTCAATCTGTGACCATCCCTTGCCGTTCTTCCTGCCTGTATGCCTCTAGCTGATGCATCTCAAGTGAATAATTATATATCTATATATATACATATTTCACTGTTCAGTCTTAGTCTCGAATAGAATGAGTTTAGTGTTTTTTTTTTTTTAATATGAATTTCAAGGTTGATTTCCAATAGGCACGACGTGCGCAGACTGGGGATGGAAAGCAGTTATAAACCTTCCACGACATGCAGTTATGTTTGGGTTTGTTTATATCAACAACCAGCATTTCGCACGGTGGAATTTTATGCCTCCTTTTCTCCCCCTCCGTCAGATGTGGAAAAGGATATGAACCTTTTTTTATTTCTTTTTATCCATTCAATTATTTTGGCTGCTTTGATCAACATATTAATCGTTTGTTGTTTTCATGTCATTTTTCTCCTCTTTCTTTATCATTTATTTTCTATTTCATTGACTTGAAATTATTTAAAAGCTGAAAAAAACAAAAACTCAATTAGGTGTCTCCGCTCCCTCATTGGTAGGGCTAGAAGATAGGGCTTCCATACTTAGTATTATCGAAATATGCACAACATACATTGCAAATATGTCTGTGATATATATACAGTACATATAGATATATATATATATATATATATATATATATATATATATATATATATATATATATATGTATATGTACCCAGATATACTGTATTCGTTAGACTGATTCCAGAGGATTTGAATATACAATATATATATATATATATATATATATATATATATATATATATATATACATATATATATATATATATATATACATATATATATAGATATATATATATACATATATATATATATATATATATATATATATATATATATATTGTATGTTTATGTTTTCGTGCAGTCTTTTTCTCTAATCAGACATTAATAATCTTAGTCAATAACTCTCATCTTCCCTTAAATTTTACATAAAAACGATTTCTAAATAAAGAAATATTATTCCTTAATAAAAAAAATAATATAAATTCTCCGATTATCTTTTACACCCCAATGAAACAAGTTAATAATTAAAAATTAAAAAATCATCAATAAAAATCGTCGAATTGGTATACACGTAAGATCAACACTTGGGAATTTAACAGAAAAATTCTAGTTTTATCAATGAAGATGAGTAAATTGCCAGAATTCATCTCGTGCAAATTCATATATTTATTAGTTCACATACAAACGAGTAATGTCCAGCATGTACTAAGAGATTATTCGATAGCCATGATTGCATTACATGAGAGTAGCTGTTATGAAGCTTAGTTGACAAAATAGTATATATAGCGTAATGGTCATTTTTATTTTTTATTATGCCCGAGGGTTTGTGCCAGTTTTTTTCTAACGCTAGGTATCTATTAATCGAGATGAGGTAGCGCTAATGTGGATTCCTTTAGCAAAAAAAAAAAAAAAAAAAAAAAAAAAAAAAAAAAAAAAAAAAAAAAAAAAAAAAAAAAAAAAAAAAAAACAACTGGAAATTGCTTGCATTGAGCAGCCGGTACTGGAAATAAAATAGCTTTGCGTTGAAGTAACTGATTATGCAAAATGCTTGTGTAACGCAAAATAAAGTAGGCAAATTGGCTTTGTACATTATATATATATATAAAAAAAATCTAACCAGATTGTTTGCAGGAGATAGTGATTGTTGGAGGGTGTGAATAGTATTATGAAGAAGGTAAGTACGAATTCCTGATTACGTGAGTAGGACTTTCACACCAATATCCCTAGAAAGAGCAACCTCAGTGTTTACACAGTTTTAGATTTGACCAAATCTGGATTATCTTCCCCCAGTGTTTTTTAGAGTTACAACTTATAGAAATTAGTCTATGATTATATTACTGTAATGTTACCTCCTCTGCACTAATCCATATATTGTTTACAGGTGGTTAATGATATTAAAATGTCTATTAGCAATATCCTTGCATGATTACTATTATTATATTATTATGATTATTTATTCACCAGGACAGTTGGATGATGTCTTAATCAGGATATTTATTGTATTTAGATTAAGGATGATGATTTTTTTGTATTTATTATTATTTTTTTTTTATTTGCATGGAATCTATAGAAGTGAAATTTTCTATACTATGTTTATCATTATCCTTAGTATCAACAATAACTTTTAATTAAATACAGTTTACATTAATTTATATCTTTTTTTAATCTATATCTGAAATATAGGGTAGATTTAACAATATTTCTATGAAAATATCCTATGTAAGTATTTTCATTCATGTTTTGATACAGAAAATATGCCCCCATAACACAAAATGATATAACAGTATGTTAAGCCAAACGGGAAAAGATGCTGAGATTTTGAACCACTCTTCAAGGAATAAAAATATATAAATAAAGACTCCTGCAAAATAAAGGACAAGATCCATGGCTTCTGCAAATGCACTAAACTTCTTTTATATTCATGAAAGGATTTAAATATATTTGAAAGAACATAAATCGAAAAGAATTTTTTTTTGGAGGGGGAGTTTGTAAGAAAAGTAAAATTTTAATGACAATGATAATTCCATTCGAAAATGAGAGAATAATTTAGAAGCCTCAAATATACAGGGATTTTACCAGTTATTTTAAACAAATATATTTGAAAGAACATAAATCAGAAAATCGAAAATAATTTTTATTTTTGGGGGGTGAGGGTATGCAAGAAAAGTAAAATTTTAATGACAATGATTTTTTTATTCGAAAATGAGAGAATAATTTAGAAGCCTCAATTATATAGGGATTTTACCAAGTATTTTAAACCAATATATTTGAAAGAGCATAAATCAGAAAATAAAAAATTATTTTTTGGGGGGAGGGGGGGAGTTTGTAAGAAAAGTAAAATTTTAATGACAATGATATTACCATTGGAAAATGAGAGGATAATTTAGAAGCCTTAAATATACAGGGATTTTACCAGTTATTTTAAACAAATATATTTGAAAGAACATAAATCAGAAAATCGAAAATAATTTTTTTTAGGGGGGGAGAGTTTGTAAGAAACGTAAAATTTTAATGACAACGATAATTCTATTCGAAAATGAAAGAATAATTTAGAAGCCTCAAATATACAGGGATTTTACCAGTTATTTTAAACAAATATATTTGAAAGAACATAAATCAGAAAATCGAAAATAATTTTTATTTTTGGGGGGTGAGGGTGTGTAAGAAAAGTAAAATTTTAATGACAATGATTTTTTGTATTCGAAAATGAGAGAATAATTTAGAAGCCTCAATTATATAGGGATTTTACCAAGTATTTTAAACCAATATATTTGAAAGAGCATAAATCAGAAAATCAAAAGTTTTTTTTTGGGGGGGAGAAGTATTTTAAACCAATATATTTGAAATAGCATAAATCGGAAAATCAAAGAGATTTTTTTTTTTTGGGGGGGGGTTGTAATACACGTAAAATTTTCATGATATTTCCATTCGAAAATGAGAGAATAATTTAGAAGCATCAAATAAACAGGGATTTTACCAGTTATTTTACACAAGCTTTTGAAGCTGGGAAAAAAAATTTAATGCCAAAATTATTTAATGTAAGCATGAAGACACATGGTTAACCTTTGCCTTTAGCACGACTAAAGAAATGAATCTGAAATCCCTAAGATGAATCTTTCATGTGTTTTAGACGCCCAGGATTTTGTTCTTTATTTCGCGTCCTTCAACTGAATTTCTGTTTGGAATTTTAATAGTTCTTTCGAGGAGATGAAATTGAGTATCTATTGAAACAACGGAAATTGGAAAAACTATATTTCTATTTGCTTATTACTCTAAATATGTCGATGAAAACCTTTGTGATTTCATTCATGGTTTAAAAGGACCTCCTTTGTTTAATGTCTGCATTAAAAAGTACCTTTTGGAACATCTATACAGAATAAAAGTAATATAAGAATAGAAAGAGAAAAACTAATAGAAAAGGGACGTTAAAATCCCAGATACAAAATATTGATTTTTAGGACGAAAACTGCTATATCAATTGGAAAACAAGTGTTTTAAAAACTCAGAGCGGAAATGTATAGAAAATTGAAAAGTAAGAATTGATGAAATATCGATTTGTAGAGAACCAAACCCTTTCTCAGGAAGGTTCTACATCAGAAAACTAACTGTTTATAGAATCGAATATGAGCTGGAGTTGCAGTAGAGGCAAAATGTAGGAATGACCATAGCAAAGAGACCGTGTCTGGCAGGAAGGGCCATGTAAGCTAAAAATAACAATTATTGCACCTACTCCTTTGACTAGGAATTGGATTGTTGGAAAAAATTATATATATATACATATATATATATATATATATATATATATATATATATATATATATATATATATATATATATTATACTCCTCTTAATATTTGGATTCTCTCTACTTCGGGATCAGGGACCCATGGAGGAATCAATTCTAAGCTATTATCTTTAAGTTGATTCCCCCTTGGGTCTCTGATCCCGAGGTAGAGAGAATCCAGATATTAGGAGTATAATATATGGCTTATATGAATAAGAAAAGCGCGTCTAACTGGGCAAAATTATATATATATATATATATATATATATATATATATATATATATATATATACATACAATATATATATATATATATACACATATATATACATATATATATATATTTATATATATATATACAGTATATATATATATATAAGTATATATATACATATGCATGTGCCTGTGGCACAGGAACAAGAACATAATAGCACTCACTTCTCCACATGGTGAAATAATTAGGGTTTTTAGTCCCTACCCAGTACTGAAACACTAAGCAAGAGAGCAATTATATATCAATTGATTGCATGAAAATGGAGTTTGGTATAAATTCATTTGGAAAGGTTCTCGATAACAATTTGATATAAAGGATATCCATAGAAGTCTATTTTGAACGAGAAAATGGTAGATAAAAATAGTTTGTTCTATTCCGCGTGATATTTCAAAGTAGAAAGAGGAGTAAGTTGATAGATGTAATGGGTAGTAGAGGAATAGGTAATTGAAGCTAAAGTCAAGATAGAAAAAACAGCCACATTATTATCATTTTCATTAATTGCTAAGCTACAACCCTAGTTGGAAAAGCAGAATGCTATAAGCCCAGGGGCCCCAACAGGGAAAATAGCCCAGTGAGGAAAGTAAACAAGGAAAAATAAAATATTTTAAGAACAGTAAGAACATTAAAATATCTATATTTCCTATATAACTATAAATACGTTCACAAAACAAGAGGAAGAGAAATTAGATAGTGCCCGAGTTTTCCCTCAAGCAAGAGAACTCTAACCCAAGACAGTGGAAGACCATGATACAGAGGCTATGGCACTACCCAAGTTCTCTCCAACATAGAATTTAGTCTAAAGGATTAGAAGGGTTTAAAAAGAGCATATAAGGTGAAAATGGATGAAAGATGGGATAGGGTTAATTACCACGAGGTAAGAGTAGCATGAGAATGGTCTGAAAAATTCGGAGTTAGGGTCAATAAAAGCCACAGAAAAGATTTTGTGAGTGGAAAGAGGGATAAAAACAGCTCGAGGTGGGATGAGGAAATGAGAGGTATAATCAACAAGGGAAAAAGGGTATTATTTCAGTGCAAATTTTATGACAGAGAAGAAGCTCATTCGCTGGTATATAAGAAGATTAACAAGATAGACATAAAGAAGGGAACAAAGAACATGTGATTATAATAAAGAAAGAACATGAGAAAGAGTTCTAAGAATTTAAAGTTGCTTAATATGGTATTAAAGACAAATAAAAGTCAATGACAAATGGATCGCAGGAAAAAGATGCAAATAAAGCGATGCTGTATGAAGCGAATACAGTCCTTGTGGAGTGGGT
>NC_090747.1:103245468-103252968 GCF_036898095.1 Palaemon carinicauda | reverse complement strand
AATAAGAACAGTGTGCCTGAGTGTACCCTCAAGCAAGAAACTCTAATCCAAGACAGTGGAAGACCATGGTACAGAGGTTACGGCACTATCCAAAACTAGAGAACTCTAATCCAAGACAGTGGAAGACCATGGTACAGAGGTTACGGCACTATCCAAAACTAGAGAGCAATGGTTTGAGTTAGAGTGTCCTTCTGGAAGAGCTGCTTACCATAGCAAAAGAGTTTCCTCTACCATTAGCAATTGGAAAGTAGACTCTGAACAAATACAATGCAATAATCAACCCTTCATACTATGGATATGGATTTCTTTAATGATTTGTTAAAAGAAGGACAGGAAAGGGAGGGAAGGTTCAATTCAATAAAAAAGTTCAAAAGGTCAAAGGGAGAATTCCCCATTTACAATATTCCATTGAACCTACTTCAGTCAATATCCTTCATATCTGTCGACCAACCCGAAGTGCAATCAGTTAAGCTGATAAACCTCGTGACTACAGTAAAAAGATCAAATGAACATTAAAGTCTGTAGTTAATCGGATTTCAAAAGATCACTTGTACCCAGTGTTATCCTACAATGGAAGAGAGATTTCATTTGGTTAGCAAATAATGCAAGCAATGTCAAATAGCTTAGAATATAAAATGCAATTGTTGAATATTTGACCTATAACATCATGCTAGATTAACTTTTAATTGAATTAGTCAAGCTCTCAAAAAGGAAAAGACCGGGCTTATTAAGGTGCACTCTGACTTCTTAATATTTGATGAGGTAAGAATTATGACCTTTGACCCCAAAGACGGTCATGGAAGTCAGCCATCTATGTAATGACCATATTCCCCAATGCCCAGGAGAACGCCCATAAAATTTAAAATCATCAACTAAGGCCCCATCTCCAGCCTAAGTAAGACCAGGAAAGACCAGGCAATGGCTACTGATGATTCTGCTGTTAGATATATAGGCTCCTTTAGATCCAATCTCCCATGCACTGGGAGAATTGCAGACGCTATTGGAAACTATCAGTCTTGAGCGGATCTTGAACTCCCAACTCCCATATTGCGAATCAGGGGCCTTTCCAATACTGTCTTTCAGGATTACAGAATAACACCACATCTACCCTTCATCTCGTCTAAGGTTGGGTCAGTCTCTCTACCCCTTGGTACTATATGAACAAGCAGAATGAATGTGCTGTACTTGGCACGCAGTCCTACTACAGTCCGTCTTGACAGTATCAGTACACGGAGTATTAATAGTGACGCTAACTATTAGTAAAACATTAAAATAAAAGGTATGTCCCAGATGTATTGTACCAGAGCGATCTTTGTCATTACATGAAAATCATTTTAAACAAACAATATACAAAGCAAATTAGTCTTGATACTACGATAGCATCGCTACTTAAAAGAGTCAACATTGGAAAAAGACTGAAAGAACTCACTAGAAATCGTTCTTGGGTGAATTTATATCAGGTTTAGCTGCTTTAATAAACAAGAAGACAGTAAAAAAAAAAATATTATGCTTTACCTGAAGGGATTTAAATTATATAAATTAATTATCAAAAAATCCATATTTCCTTTGATTGTTATGCTCCAATCTCCTTCCTCATTCCCATCCCTTATTTGTACTATGTCCTTGCCTTGAAATCCCCGCTAGTTCATCTCCGTCAAAGTGGCCTAAAGGATCTACATCATTATAATACTGCTAACAAACAGGTTTCCATTTATCTTCCGTCCCAATCACCATGGTCACAGAGGCATATGGATTCAATACGACTGAATCTATTCCTGTATCAGAATTGTCATCATTACTTACGCCCCGAGTGTCCTGTGAGATATCTCTCTCTGTATCTGATGGAAGGAAGTTGGATTAGGGGGAGATTTAGAGGCTTTGATATGGATCCAAAATACGAATTCGTATATTTCTAAAGAAATGTTCATTCGGAGTATAACGGGAGATGGAATGCGGTTCCTTAGAAAAGGAGTAAGAAGAGATAAAACTGAAAAAGAGGAAGGATATATTAGAAGAGTTCTTTTTTTCGTAAATGTACTCCCTGGCATAATGATCATTGAAATAAATAAATTAATATATATACATATATATATATATATATATATATATATATATATATATATATATATATATATATATATATATACACAGAGAGAGAAAGAGAAAATTATATATATATATATATATATATAGAGAGAGAGAGAGAGAGAGAGAGAGAGAGAGAGAGAGAGAGAGAGAGAGAGAGAGAGAGAGAGAGAGAGAGAAAGAGAGAGAGAATAATATTCCATCAAACAAACAGGCACAATAATTGACTGAAACAACAAGCTCTAACGAGGAGCCAATAAAACAACAAACCGAACTGAAAGCTAATAAAGGAAACAAGAAAAATCTGTTTGTAGTGTCACACAACAAACAACGCAAGAAGAGAAAGGCGTTTGGAGGGGCAACAATAAATTGGCAGCGAAAATCCCAAATTTGGAGAAACTTTGGCGACTCTGATATCATTATTCTGTGTTCGAGGGTTTCAGACCTGACAGGAGAGGGGGGGGGAGAAGGAGAAGGGGTGGAGAAGAGGGTGGGGGGAAAGAAGGAGAAGTGGTGGAGAAGAGAAGGGGGGAAGGAGAAGGAGGAGGAAAGAGACGTCGCTTGGGGAAATAAGTGAGAGACCGCTAGGGGAGGAGGGAGGAAACCTAATGGAGAAGGATGCTTGAGGGAAGTTGTTATGAAAATAGCTGAGAGACAATTTGGGGAAACAGGCCGAGAGACGTTTTTGGGGCAGGATAGGTTGGGGGGGGGGGGCAAGGAGAGAGAAAGAGATGAGGGACTTTTGTTAGGGAAGGAGAAAATGTGTTATTTTGGTTGGAGATGTAAGAGACTTTATTTTGGGAAGGATAAGTAAAGACGTTGTGTGTGTAAAAAAAACATGTGGGGTGAGAGATATTAAGAAAAGGGACAAAACCTGGGGTGATTGTAGGATAGTCGTTTAGACGGGCTTATATGAGATGCTAGAGGATAGATGAAAGGTGAGAAACGTTCGTATGGAAAATACGTAGGGAAACGTTTGTAGGAATATATGTGGGAAACGTTTATAGGAAAATATGTGGTAAATGTTAGTAGGAAAATTTGTGCTAAACGTTAGTAGGAAAATATGTGGGAAACGTTAGTAGGAAAATATGTAGGAAACGTTTCTAGGAAAATATGTCGAAAACGTTTGTAGGAAAATATGTAGGACACGTTTCTAGGAAAATAATTGGGAAACGTTAGTAGGAAAATATGTGGGGAACGTTAGAATGAAAATATGTGGGAAACATTTGAAGGAGAATATGTGGGAAACGTTAGTAGGAAAATATGTGGGAAACGTTTGTAGGAAAATATGTGGGAAACGTTTGTAGGAAAATATGTGGGAAACGTTCGAAGGAAAATATATGGGAAAACGGTTGTAGGAAAATATGTGGGAAACGTTAATGGGAAAATATGTGGGAACATTAGTGGGAAAATATGTGGGAACGTTAGTGAGAAACGTTTGTAGAAAAATATGTGTGAAACATTTGTAGGAAAATATGTGCGGAACATTTGTATACAAATGAGATATATTTTAGGACAATAGGTGGGAACATTTGCTTATCAGTGAGAACATTTGCTTGTAAGTGAAGGCGTTCGTATGGAAATATGTGGGAAATGTTTATGGAAAATAAGTGGGGAACGTTTATAGAAAATAGGTAAGAGACGTTTTATGGAAAATAGATGAGAGGTCTGTATAAAATTAGATGAGAAATGCTTGTGAGAAAATAAAGAAATGTTAGTAGCAATAGGCGAGAAAAGTTTATAGAAAACTAGACGAGAATAGTTTCTAAGAAAAAGCTGAAAAAAAGTTTGTAAGAAAATGAATGAGAAATATTCATTTAAAAATGAGTAAAAACGCTTGTATAAAAAATAGGCGAGAAACGTTTGTAAGGAAAAAATTTAGACCTTACATAACTGAGACTGTGGTAATAATAACGATAACAGGAAGTATATACAACAAGGAGGTGATGAGAAGGAAAGAATGGCAAGAGAGAGGTCTTTTATTTTTTAAGAATAAAAGGGAGTTTCCAATCTCTCCTTTTACGCTTTCAAGTGTTTTGTCATAGTTGGGGAGATGATACGTCGTCTCTCTCTCTCTCTCTCTCTCTCTCTCTCTCTCTCTCTCTCTCTCTCTCTCATCCGTTAACCGGAATCATTACATTTTTCCTTTCACTTCGTGACGCTTCTAATAATCAAAATAGATTCAGAGACTCTCTCTCTCTCTCTCTCTCTCTCTCTCTCTCTCTCTCTCTCTCTCTCTCTCTCTCTCTCTCTCTCTCTCTCTCTCTTATCCGTTAAACGGAATTATTACAATTTTCCTTTCACTTCGTGACTCTTCTAATAATCAAAATAGATTCAGAGACCCTCTCTCTCTCTCTCTCTCTCTCTCTCTCTCTCTCTCTCTCTCTCTCTCTCTCTCTCTCTCTCTCTCTCTCATTTTCTGATAACAGACCCACCCAACCTCCAACAGCGTCTAAGATATGGAGAAAACAACTTGTCATTTGTTTTACCCGGATTCTTCCATAAATGCAATTTTAGGTTTTGCCTCATTCTGTTCAGACATGGCCATTAGAGTTCGCCTGAAAAAGATATTTCAAAAGATATTTTCGTTCGACCTCAGCACGATAGATCACAAGGAAGGAAAGAAATGCAATTTGCTCATTTCGTGAAAGAAAGGATGAAGCCAAACCAGGATATTCGGAAATCTTAACAATCTCAGCTTTTCTCTTCATTATCTTTTATCATTTAAGGTCCTTTTTTCAATGACAGCGGATGTCTTGGGGAAATTGAAGTAGAGGAATCCTGTAAGAGAAGTGAGATATTTACGTGAGTTTTGAAATCTTGGAAAATCATGAATGATCTCAGGTAATTTCTCCCAAGTCTCCTGACTCGATTACATCCAAATTAATAAATGTCATCAACATTCTGTTATCTCTTCTAACCACTTCGGTATTTCAAAAGTAATAGAGTCGGAAACGATGCGAGAGAGAGAGAGAGAGAGAGAGAGAGAGAGAGAGAGAGAGAGAGAGAGAGAGAGAGAGAGAGAGAGATACGTTTTAGAAGATAAAAAAATCCACTTGTAAAGAAAATTCTTGACAGAAATTGTAGTTCAGTGTAAGATTCTACGCTGTCAACACTCTTTTCTAAATAAAACGGTTTGAGTTCTTCATATCGAATGAAAGCTCAATACCGTGTCAGATAAAGGACCTACGGCCATCAACGACCACGAGGGTGAGGGACCAGCAACTTCACCCCGTTTGCCAAAAAAAAAAAAAAAGAAAAAAAAAATCCTGCATACAGACAACGGTATACAACGGAGGAACTATGAAATCCCTTCCATCTAAACTAACTTTTATGAATGATTTGAAATGAATTCTATAAAATCTCGATACAAAAATCCATTGGGGATTTCCACATAAAGCATGAAAATGCCGATGAATACTCTGGCTCACTCAATACATCACCCAATATTGTACTGCAATTATTTTTTCAAAAGTACGATAAAAAAATCTCTCTCGCTTAATAAAGCTTGTTAAAAATCAACCAACTTTTGTTAACAATTTCCATTCACTCAATAAAATATGATAGATAGATATATATATATATATATATATATATATATATATATATATATATATATATGTGTGTGTGTGTGTGTGTGTGTATGTGCCTGTACGAATATATTTAGTAACAATTGATATAAACAGTTCATACACAAATAATTGGTGAACTTTCAATTATATCGCTAACAAAGCTAACAACATAAATTGATGATAGACTGGATTTATGAACTCATCCTCCAACAAGTTGCACTTTGAAGCTTAAGTTGGGTGGTTGGACAGCAAGATGGAAGAAAGGAAATGTGAAGGAAAGTTTAATAGTAGAGGAAGTCCCAATCTGGAAATCTCAAGTCCAGCTGGACTGGACTCTTCCTGGATTATAAGGATTATTCTTTACACTTATTGTAGGATATGTAGTTACTACGTAAGGATCTCATAGTTTCCTACCATATGTGCTCTTATGACCCATGTGAAATTTATCATGAATTATCCTTTCACCTTTGATCTAATACACCTTTACTCAACATTTCTGAGGTCATGGTGACATCCTCTAATGAAAACGGAATTCCTGTTAAAGAAGTCAATCAATGACTTTTTAGATTCATATCGCAAAGTTTCACATTCTAACTTACATTAGCGAAGTATCCTTCTCCTACTTTCATCAGTAGTGTCCCACTCCGACCTATATCGGTAGTGTCCCACTCCGACTTATATTGGTTGTGTCCCACTCCGATTTTTATCAGCAGTGTCCCACTCCGACTTATACTGGTAGTGTCCCAATCAGACTTATATCGGTAGTGTCCCACTCCGACTTATATCGGTATTGTCCCACTCCGACTTATATCGGTAGTGTCCCACTCCGACTTATATCGGTAGTGTCCCACTCCGACTTATATCGGTAGTGTCCCACTCCGACTTATATCGGTAATGTCCCACTCCGACTTATACCAGTAATATCCCACTCCGACTTATACCGATAGTGTCCCACTCCGACTTATATCGGTAGTGTCCCACTCCGACTTATACCGGTAGTGTCCCACTCCGACTTTTATCGGTAGTGTCCCACTCCGACTTTTATCGGCAGTGTCCCACTCCGACTTTTATCGGCAATGTCCCACTCCGACTTATACCGGTAGTGTCCCACTCCGACTTATATGGGTAGTGTCCCACTCCGACTTATATCGGTAGTGTCCCACTCCGACTTATATAGGTAGTGTCCCACTCCGACTTATATCGGTAGTGTCCCACTCCGACTTATATCGGCAGTGTCCCACTCCGACTTATATCGGCAGTGTCCTACCCTTACTTCCATCACTGAAGTGTCCAACCCAAACTCACACCAGAACTCAGCCGTTCGAATTGCATTATCAAGTTGGAAATAAATGCAAATCAATTACTCTGTGAAGCCTCCCTGTTCCACAACCTCGGGTACCATAGGTCGTCCCTATACCAATCTGCATAAATCACTTTCCTGATGCAATTACGCTCACTGGTCTGCTCTACCAAGCCACGGGTCAATGACATGTACTTCTCGACAGAATCAGATCAGATTTGCCGTTTCTCTTTACAGAATGGTATCTCTTAATCACTTGAATAAGTTATAAGGAATTCCTATTTCCCTAATATATTTCACTGCACTTATCTTCGTATAAACAAACGTTAAACTGGTTATTGTACTTATTTGTAAATGCTCTTTCGATATCAAGGTCGGGCAAAAATTTTATGTTGGGCAAAAATTTTATGTTGGGCAAAAATTAATTTTCATATCTTGCATAGTAATATGTAATGTGGAACATGTAGAATGCTTCCAAGAAAGACTGATAGTTTGTAAAAATTAAAGAATTTGTATCCACAGAATTACTCTATTACGCATTAA
>NC_090747.1:103237968-103240468 GCF_036898095.1 Palaemon carinicauda | reverse complement strand
AAATCCACCATTACTAATGCCATTGCTCCTCTGTAGCGTTCTGATAACTTCAAAATAATCTATCACTTATTAAAGCTAATGCTTCTCTGTACAGCTCAAACAACTTTTTAAAAACCCATCACATTAATGCAATTGCTGCTCTGTACCGTTCTAATAACATATCTTACAACCAGAAGATAGCGTTGAATGTGCCACGAGGACATACCGTGCTTGAAGTAGTGGAAACAACCGCAATGCGCCAGAGTTTACCGCTCTATTATGAGAAAACTTCAACAGTAGAAAGCAAAAGGTTCTCTCAGGGCGTGCGAAGGCTAAAGGATAAATTGAAACCTGGGCTGTGCTTCTTGAGAGAATTCCGGCTTAGGAAAATTCAGTGACTTGAAACTTTCGCTTTCAGGCAAGGTATAACAGGAGTATTTTCGTTTCCTGATATGAGCCGGTCAAGTCGTAAACAACCTGTTGGGTGTTGGCAGAGAACAGCTTGCAGTGAAGATGGTCTATCTCTGTGGTAGATCTGGAGAGCTTTATGGTTACTTATTATGATTATCAATATGAACCCGAAAAAAGGTTTAATTGTCGCTGGTGGGATGGAATATGCAAGAAATACGTCAAATCTGTCGAGCAATGATTAAAAGACAGAGGAGGTCCAGTAGAGAGTGGGGTTCCCCTGCTGTATGGGACGGGAAAAGCAGCCATTAAAGTAAGTAAAGTATATTACCATATGATCAGCGCTGCAGGAACCTCTCCACCATAGTTAGGACCAAGGGGATAAGGCAGTGGCTCTTGGTAGCTAACAGGTAGATCTATGCTACCCAACAAGCCAAAACCACCAGCTCACAGGCGCTTCAAAGTTGTCACTATTTGTTTGAAATCTACCATGCCGGGTGAGAGGGCTTGAACTTGAGACATAAAAAGTTTCAGGCGTTCCTCTAATAACTGAAAGACTTCCTCCAGTAATCCAGTGAGGTAATGGAGCGGATGGTAGAGGGGAAGAACGGACTAATCTCTTACATGAGCCGTAAAAATTAGATTACCGAGAAGTTAAGCGCTGGAAATCTAGGTGGGAAATGACCCAAGGAAAACGGAGGAACAGTAAAAAGGTTAGGGAACGCTGTTCATACTAGAGTTTTGATGTGTACCAGTCCTGTCAAAACTAGTGATATTATCAATGTGATTGCAGCGGCAGTTGCAGTTACAAATACATTATGCACAGTTGCACCATTTCCTTCAGGTTGCTGAACTAATTGGTAGAATTCAAGGAACCTTTAAAACTAGCTTGTGTGTTTTTTATTTTTACTCGATACACTGTTAAAAATTTGTATTTAAAAAACGGTAAAAGCCTGGCAACATTCATTCCAGGATCTTTACCGTTTCAAAAACGGATATATTGACGTAAAAGAGTGATATTACAGTAACCAACCGGTATAAAATAATAACAAAGTATGGCAAAATTACAGTCGCCCGTACTTTACTGAAATGCGACGGAGAACAGTATACTTTTACGGAGAATTTCCTATTAGAATTAGTTTTTTCTAACACTGTAAAAGAGGAAAAATAAATGTAATTGGGTCTTCTGTAAGGCAGCGAATTAAAATTAGCTGTAAATGTATTCAGCAAATGACTCAAGTAAAACCGTGAGGGTACTATGAATATGAAAACCTCATCTTAAACATTCTAGTGTAACAAACTAACTTCACGGCTAAAATTTTATGGGAACACATCTTAAAACGAATTTCCAGTGAAAAAGAATTCTTATTATATATAGTTTAAGCACCCGTAAACTCTTGCCTCAAAAGGAATTTATAATAAAAGAGGTAAATGTTTGGACACAAAACCTACATAGATACTAACATTAATGCTAGGAATTTCAACCCGTAAAATTATATTAATCAAAAGAACTCATATTTTATATAGTTTAAGCACGTATAAACTCTTGGCTTATTGAAAAAATAGTAGATGCTAACATTATTGACAGGAATTTCAACCCGTAAAGTTATATTAATCAAAAGAACTCATATTTTATATAGTTTAAGCACGTATAAACTCTTGCCTGAAGAAATCTAAAATGGAAATCTACGTAGTCGCTAACACCAATGCCTGGAATTTTAAGCTGTAAAATTATATCAATCGAAAGAATTTTTATTCCATACAGTTTAAGCACGTATAAACTCCTAAGAAATTTAAAATGAAAATTTACGTAGACGCTAACATTAATGCCAGGAATTTTAACCCATAAAATTATATCAATCGAAAGAATTTTTATTCTATACAGTTTAAGCGCATATAAACTCATGCCTTAAAAGAAATCTAAAATAAAAAAAGGTAAACGCAGATGCAACCACTGACCCCAGCAATTTTGAACAGAAAAATTATATCAATCAAAATTTCAAGCCGACAGGCTTAAGTCGACTGTCAGAATGAATGCCTATCAGTCAACTAATAAATTCGAACTGCCGTTGCCTTGATTTGCATGGATTGTACATTATGGCATCTTTATTTG
>NC_090747.1:103225468-103232968 GCF_036898095.1 Palaemon carinicauda | reverse complement strand
AGATATGTCCACAAAACATCTGTATAACATGATTGAGCCAACACATAAAAAGAAATAAGAAGGACATCCCTAACTACATATGTGGCGAAAACAAAGAGCACCCGGAACCTCGTTGCTCAGAAAACCCGCCTTTAACCTCAGTAGGAATAGAAGGGAAATTCGCTTGACCTGAAGTGGAGAAAGAAATATAAAAGCATATAAACCTGCCCATTATGTAAATCCCAAAAAGAAAAAAAGAAAAAAAACTCCTGACAATGACAAATACGAAATGATTCCCAGAGAAAAATCGACGCGTTCAAAACGTGAATGTTTATGATCTCCGCTAGAAAAAGACAATGCTTCTTTCCCTTCTGAGAAGAGAGAGAGAGAGAGAGAGAGAGAGAGAGAGAGAGAGAGAGAGAGAGTACGAAGGGTGATGAAAAATTATGACCAAGACTGAATTTGTCGAATTTTTAGATAACCAGAAATAAATCTTTTGCATACATATATACATACAGAGAGAGAGAGAGAGAGAGAGAGAGAGAGAGAGAGAGAGATTACAAAGGGTGATGAGAAATTATGATCGTCTGAATGTTTAGAGTTTTTATATATGTAGAAATAAATCTTTTGTATACATATATACATACATACCGAGAGAGAGAGAGAGAGAGAGAGAGAGAGAGAGAGAGAGAGAGGTGATGAAAATTTATGATCAAGACTGAATTTTTCCTGTTTTAGATATAGAGAAATAAATCTTTTCTGTAAACGAGAATTTATTCCTTTTACTGAGTATCAAAATACTCATCGTGATCTTTTTGAGAAAAAATAATGAAAAAGTAGGAAGATAAAACTTGTGATACATAAAGCTACATAACTATAAAATAACAGATAAAAGAATTCTTGGGTACCAACGATGACACATCAGATTGAAAATAAACATCCAAATATACTTGAAGCAAAACCAAATGAATAAGAATAAACTTATTGACTAAGAATAAGTGATAACACTAAAGGGTAAACATCAATCTTTGAAAGAGATGCTATATAATTTTTTGCAGTTCATCTCTCTCTCTATACCTCTGGAAAAAAAAAGTCTTAATTCTCATTATTATTAGCATTATTATTACCCTTATTTACGAACAAAAGACCACCACGTAAGAAACGCTAACACACCACGAAAAATAACCGAGCAGAACACCTAAGAATAGGAAAAATAACCAAAAAGAACACCTAAGAATAGGGAAAATAACCAAAAAGAACACCTAAGAATAGGGAAAATAACCAAAAAGAACACCTAAGAATAAGAAAAATAAAGTAGCAGCACACGTAAGAATAAGAAAAATAAAGTAGCAGCACACGTAAGAATAAGAAAAATAAACATGCAGGAACACCTAAGAATAGGAAAAATAAACTAGCAAACCACATAAGAATAGGAAAAATAAACAAGCAGAACACTTAAGAATAAGAAAAATAACCATTCAGAACCCCTAAGAATAGGAAAAACAAAACATTCAGAACACCTAAGGATATGAAAGATTAACAAGCAGAACACCTAAGAATAGGAAAAATAAACAAGCAGAACACCTAAGAATAGGAAAAATAGCTAGGAAGAACACCTAAGAATAGGAAAAATAAACAAGCAGAACACCTAAGAATAGGAAAAAGAAACAAGCAGAACACCTAAGAATAGGAAAAATAAACAAGCAGAACGCCTAAGAATAAGAAAAAAAACACTCAGAACCCCTAAGAATAGGAAAAACAAAACATTCAGAACACCTAAGGATATGAAAGATTAACAAGCAGAACACCTAAGAATAGGAAGAATAAAGAAGCAGAACACCTAAGAATAGGAAAAATAGCTAGGAAGAACTCCTAAGAATAGGAAAAATAAACAAGCAGAACACCTAAGAATAAGAAAAAAACATTCAGAACACCTAAGAATAAGAAAAATAAACAAGTAGAACACCTAAGAATAGGTAAAATAAACAAGCAGAACACCGAAGAATACGAAAAATAAACAAGCAGAACACTTAAGAATAAGAAAAATAAACAAGCAGAACACCCAAAAATAGTGAAAATAAACAAGCAGAAGACCTAAGAATAAGAAAAATAACCAAGCAGAACACCTAAGAATAGGAAAAATAACACGGAAGAACACATAAGAATAGAAAAAATGAACAAGCAGAGTACCCATGAATTGGAAAAATGGTAAAGAACAACACCCAAGAATAGGGAAGATAACCTAGAACAACACCTAAGAATAAGAAGTACGAATACCAAAGAATAACGCAAGGCAACGGGGAGAAAGAGACTGGAATGAAGAATCCTGGAAAGGACCATCGGAGGATTTCCAATAGTTTCCAGAACCCTTTGTTTACATAGCGCACCGACTTTCCAATGTTGGGACGGCTGGGGAACGTCTATCGACGTGGATTTCATGAAACAACAGAATCTGAAGCCATTTGGGGGGGATGGATGAAGCGACGTGAAACGCTTATTCAATAAAGTGTCTTGAAACATATTGAGATTTTCTGTGACGTGGAATTTCATCGAGTGCCGATATTCCTTAGCCATAGTATGTTTTGGTCGTATTGGTAGTATAAATGGGTAGGAGGAATGCATTTCTGTATATATATATATATATATATATATATATATACCTTTACACCAAACTTGCGACTGATTACTCGGTACCCAAATTCTTTCTTAGGTCAAAATGTTATCAGGTCGCAGACGAAAGTCGTTTTATATAAATATATATATATATATATATTTTACATATAAATTAATTACATTATATATATATATATATATATATATGTGTGTGTATATATACAGTATATATATATATATATATATATATATAGAGAGAGAGAGAGAGAGAGAGAGAGAGAGAGAGAGAGAGAGAGAGAGAGAGAGAGAGAGAGAGAGAGAGAGAGAGAGAGCAGCACTGCAGGAGGAAGGACTCGTTCGTTCATCACCTTTATACTTGCATATCCTGAATTTTTCGACGAGCAGCGCTGAGCATTCTCCGAAAAAAAAATAAAATGTTTTCCATCGGGTTCTAGATTTTAAAATTCAACTGATGTAGAGATATCAAACTGTGCTTGATGCAGAGTATAGAATATAAAATCCCAGCAATTTTTTACTAGCCGTTGAGCTCCTATTTTGCAAAAAAAAAAAAAAAAAAAAAAAAAAAAAAAAAAAAAAAATGCACACTTTTTTCTAGATTATGTTCATCCAGAGTTCTTTTTGTATATATAAGTGAGTACGTTTTATATTAGCATTTGGAATCATTGCTTACCTTTGCCATGCAATATATCACTAAATAATTATGTTATCCTTTTTTTTCTACAGGGCCAGCTGTTGTCCATATTAACATCATGATCAGGAATGTCCAGACGATATCAGATGTCAAGATGGTAAGTGGACATTATCATAATAGTTGATAATGAGTATGTATGTATGCATGTGTGTATCTATGTATGTATATACATATATATACACATATATATACATATATATGTGTGTATGTACGTGTATATATGTATTTGTACATATATGCACACACACACACACACACACATATATATATATATATATATATATATATTATATATATATATATATATATATATCGTATATATACGATGACATGAGTTTGAAACAGCAATTTCATAATAAGACTAATTACAAACGATTTTTTAAACAACTTAAATTCAGCCTTATCAACACTTCCTTAATTGTTCCAAGAAGAGAGATTGGCATCCTAATTAGAAGGTAGAATTTTTTTTTTCTTTTTTTTCAAGTCCCGAAGTCTAATGGTGGAGTTTTTGTTTTCTCCATTTTCTGTTGCACCATCTTCCTATTTTCCTTTTGAAAATGATATTTTGTTACTGACTTCTCCAATTTCCAAAATCCTATTCTTTGTTCAGGAAATTTTTTTTTCTATTATTCCTTTGATGGCTTTTAATTGGTATGTTTGTATCAATTTGTGTATTGCTGATTCAAGTTTTGTTATGATATGAATGTGATGTATTACATGAAATTTTCGGTCAACCATATCGTGAATCTTTCGGTATATCAATTCTCTCTTAAGTGTAAAATGGTTATTATTTTTATATTCTTATAAATACTAAGTATTACGGGGTACTTTAGAAGCAAGAGCCCGTTCTGATATTAAACCAACTTGATCTACAACCAACAGAAGACGTCGAAGATTATGGAAACTATGACCCCTTTTTAGCATGCTAAAAAAATTTATTTTTGGGAAAGTTGCCAAAGATCAAATGGCTTGACCAATCTTTCCCACCATTCATGTCCAGAATTTCGAATTTTCTTCTTTCTTTATTTTTCCCCCCATTTTTCCAGCTAAACTATTTTTAAGATGGAAGCAGGTCAGAACTTTTCTTAAGTGGCCAGTTTTTCTGTCTTATCCGTTTAGATCTCAAACAAAAATCTCTGTTCTTTAATCTAGCTTTACTTTTGTATCAATTACGTGTCAATAATTTTCGCATATATAAGTCAGTCAGCAAGATATTTATGACGTTAGTTTATATGCAATTAATCGAATAATTAGCCATCTTAAATTCACTACAGTTTATACCATGATTGGCAATTTTGTTATGATATTACTTGGATACAATACAAAATAAATGAAACATTATTTCTTTCTAAAGAGATTTCTTTTTGGTTCTCTGCTTAAAATAAAAAAGAAAAAGTTTTTTTATTCAGATTTTTAATTGAACATTTAAACTTTGAATACGATAAATAATTCTACTAATGTTTTTTTCATTTAATGTTTCAATTTTTTATATTTCAACTCTGGTACAAGGTTTAATCGTTCACTTGTAATAGAAGAGTAATACTAATCGCAGCCCAAAGTAAAAATCTAGCCTTTATCAAAATACAAATGTCGAAAACGGGAGAGAATACAATAAGACCACAAGTACTTGGATTAAAACACAATCCAAAAACATTTCCTGAACACTTCGTCTTTCCTTTTTAACTCAGAGCTCCGTTCACAAACAGTCCAAAGACATCTTGTTTAATGTTCTGTGACAAATAAATTAAAAAAGACGAGACAAGTTATCTCTTAACTGTTAACAATCCTTCCTTTAATCCCCTCACTTGAGATTTTATTGCGAGTCGTCTATTCCTTAAAAGGAATCTCATCCTTGCGTCTGACTGTGTAAGAAAGATATGTTTCAAATGCAAATCACATTTCCGCCCATTTCTGCTTTGTGACGCGTGACTTCGAAAGGAGAAGGCGTGGAGAACATAAGTTTCGGATATAAATCTTGGAATCTTGAAGGGGTTTTGAATTATGGACGTTGTGGGTAACTTAATTTCCTAAAGATGGTCCGATAGATTTTATTCGTGTGGAGATAACACATATTAGGAAAGAAAATTCTTAATTTTCTAAATTGTCATACTGGAAAAAACTCGGATTTTTATAAGAGAAAAAAATACGATCCCAGCTTAGTCACTTCATTATTGTAACGTCAAACAAATTTAAACGAGGTATTTAGAACATCTAAAATTGTGCAAAAATTTGATAAATTTAGTCAGACGTACGTGCATACACAAAAACTATATAATTGATATGATTCTAAAAGATTATTTATATTTATACCAATTACGGACTAACTTCACACAACAAAGAACAGACGTTGTAAAATCTTTTAAAACTATCTTTTTGTAGTTTCAAAATCTGCATAATAGTCACAATTACAAACAAATATCTGAAATTCACCTTCAAAGAATAATTCAGTTCCCTTTACCTTCTTCTATCTCTGCCATTTATCGTACAGTCATCAGATATTTTGATACCTTGATATGGGTCATATCAATTATATAATTCACAGTTCCAATTTATGTGTATGGACGTATTAAACTGCTTCATATCAAGGCATGATCTCATGTTTTGAATCACTAGGATTAAAAAAAGCTTATTTATAAAGTAACCAGATATGTCAAGTGTAGCAGAAACCATACAATATATTAAGAGTTAAAAAGGACAAATATACAACTTATTTCCATATATTCTCATTATCCACCCTTCTAAATCATCGTCTCGAGCCAGGAAGATCTAAAAGCAGACCCTTCTCCAACACCCAAAATACATTCGACTTCTAATCAGCATTTGCCAACGTTGATGCTATTATCACGCTGGTCATTTTCATCTCCGTCACCTTCATCATGCCTGTTAGTATAATCTCGCTATTTCTAACCCAGTCACCAGCTATAGTCTCTCTCTCTCTCTCTCTCTCTCTCTCTCTCTCTCTCTCTCTCTCTCTCTCTCTCTCTCTGTAATATCTGCAAACTCTGCTCATATTATACCAACATTGCTTTTCTTAATTTCAACTCTCACAACTACATCACATCTGTGTGTGCGTGTGTGCGTAATATATACAAACTCTGTTCATGTTATACTCACATTGCCTTCACCAATTCTCTCTCTCTCTCTCTCTCTCTCTCTCTCTCTCTCTCTCTCTCTCTCTCTCTCTCTCTCTCTATATATATATATATATATATAAATATATATATATATATATATATATATATATATGTATATATATGTATGTATATATATATATATATATATATATATATATATATATGTATATATATGTATATATATGTATGTATATATATATATATATATATATATATATATGTGTGTGTGTGTGTGTGTGTCTGTGTGTAATATCTCCAAACTCTGTTCATGATATACAAACATTGCTTTCGCCAATTCCAACGCTAACAGATACATTACGAACCCCTACCCCCCTCTCTCAAATCCTCAATAAGGATTACTATTCTCAATTCCCCTCATCCTAACAACATTTCATCACAACTCCAGCATCCACTCATCGGCCATAATCATCCAAAGCACATCCGAAGGTTTCTTTAAAGCCTCACTTTCAAGGGAGCGATGCGTTCATCTCCATTCTTCATTTCTGGTGTCCCCTGGCGGTCGGTCTGGCAACGTCCCTGGGGTAATGTAAACAAGCCACTGCTGTCCCCGCCCCCTTAAAAAAGGGGGAGCAGGGGAGAGTTGGGGGGGGAGTAGGTAGGGGGAGAGGTTTCATTTTTAAGAATTGCTGAGTAGAGACCACGAACCGAACAGAAGAAAAGTCGGTCATGCGGATTCCTAATTCTCCCGTGACTTGAGATGATGTTTCCATCTCTCTCTCTCCCTCTCTCTCTCTCTCTCTCTCTCTCTCTCTCTCTCTCTCTCTCTCTCTCTCTCTCTCTCTCTCTCTCTCTCTCGCCCACATAATAATGACGGCCGAGGTTTTCCGTTCGTTTCTTCCTCTTCTTCGCCTTCTTCCTCTTTCTTTTCAACAAGAGCTCCTCCTTTTCTCTTTGGGGCTTTTATCCCATCGTGGAAAATGAGAAGGATCCGATGTGAGGCACATTTTTGCTCCCGTTATCAATGGGATTATTTTCTATACTTGGTAGACTCAAACGGGGGTTAATTTCGGGATCGTAAATTATTATTATTACTATTATTAT